>NC_092046.1:103154179-103454179 GCF_003086295.3 Arachis hypogaea | reverse complement strand
CTCTGCCCAATTATGGCGTCCAGCGCCAGAAAAGGATCAAAAACCAGAGTTGAACGCCAGAAATGGATCAAAACCTGGCGTTCAACTCCACAAATGGCCTCTGCACGTGGAAAGTTAAAGCTCAGCCCAAGCACACACCAAGTGGGCCCCGGAAGTGGATTTATGCATCAATTACTTACTTCTGTAAACCGTAGTAGCTAGTTTATTATAAATAGGACCTCTTACTATTGTATTAGACATCTTTGGATTATCTTTTGATCCTGAGTTATATCTCTGGACGCCTGGTTCTTAGATCAGGGGGGCTGGCCATTCGGCCATGCCTGGACCTTTCACTTATGTATTTTTAACGGTAGAGTTTCTACACTCCATAGATTAAGGTGTGGAGCTCTGCTGTTCCTCAAGGATTAATGCAAAGTACTACTGTTTTCTATTCAATTCATCTTATTTCGCTTCTAAGATATTCATTCGCACTTCAACCTGAATGTGATGAACGTGACAATCATCATCATTCCCTATGAACGCGTGCCTGACAACCACTTCTGTTCTACATTAGAATTGAATGAGTATCTCTTAGATTTCTTAATCAGAATCTTCGTGGTGTAAGCTAGAATGATGGCGGCATTCAAGAGAATCCGGAAGGTCTAAACCTTGTCTGTGGTATTTCGAGTAGGATTCAATGATTGAATGACTGTGACGAGCTTCAAACTCGCGATTGCCGGGCGTAGTGACAGACGCAAAAGGATAGTAAATCCTATTCCAGCAGGATCGAGAACCGACAGATGAATAGTCGTGCCGTGACAGGGTGCCTTGACCATTTTCACTGAGAGGATAAGATGAAGCCATTGACAAGGGTGATGCCTCCAGACGATTAGCCGTGCCGTGACAGGGCATTTGGATCATTTTCCCGAGAGAAGACCGAAAGTAGCCATTGACAATGGTGATGTATCACATAAAGCCAGCCATGGAAAGGAGTAAGACTGATTGGATGAAGACAGCAGGAAAGCAGAGGTTCAAAGGAACGAAAGCATCTCTATTCGCTTATCTGAAATTCTCACCAATGATTTACATAAGTATTTCTATCCCTATTTTATTAATTATTTTCGAAAACTCCATTACTATTTTAATATCCGCCTGACTGAGATTTACAAGGTGACCATAGCTTGCTTCATACCAACAATCTCCGTGGGATTCGATCCTTACTCACGTAAGGTATTACTTGGACGACCCAGTGCACTTGCTGGTTAGTTGTGCGAAGTTGTGAACCATGGTATTGGCATCATATTTTTGGCGCCATTACCAGAGAAAGAAAGAGCGATGAATTTTACATAATTAAAGTGTAATCACAATTTCTGCGCACCAACAATAGTATGGGAGGTGCTCCGATGACCTTGGCGACATTTCTCAAGGTTTATCCGCCAAGTTTTAGAGGATCGACCAATCTTACGGAAACGAATAACTGGTTCTAAGCTATGGAGTGCGCACTGCAAGCACAGCATGTCCCGAACAACCAATACGTGGAGTTTGCTGCTTATCAGCTTCGGGAAGAGGCCCAACATTGGTGGCAGGCAGAATGCGGCTTGCTACAGCTCCAGAACACGGATGTTCCTTGGGATGTATTTCAAACGGCCTTCTACAAGAAGTACTTTCCTGAGTCTGCAAGGGAGGCGAAGGAGATGGAACTTATGCAGCTGAAGCAAGGTTCACTGTCTGTGGCGGACTACACTAGCAGATTTGAGGAGCTCTGTAGGTTCTCTAGGGCGTGTCAGGGTCCCCCGGAGACCTATGAAAGTTTGAAGTGTATCAAGTATCAAAGGGGCTTAAAGGACGACATCATGACTGATGTGGCTCCTATGGAGATTCGGATTTTCTCCGATCTGGTGAACAAGGTAAGAGTGGTTGAAGAATATGCAAAGATGGTAGCCTCGTCAAGAGACACTCATAGAAGCAACCCTAGTAGGGAACGTGACGATTACCTTGGACCAAGGGGACAGAACTTCAAGAGAGATGAACACGCTCCCTAGCATCTGCTAAGTCAAGGGAATTTAAGGAGGGACAACAATTCCTAGTTTCACTATATGAAGGGGAGTTGCCTGTGTTATGCTTGTGGACTACCTGGACACCTAGCCAAGAACTACCGTCGTAAGAATAACCAGAACATGGCTCAGAATCAACATTCAGACCGTGTGGTTGCCTTGGATGCACGTGATGCGACAGGGTCGGATCCTCCGACGAGAGGTAAGTGTATGCGTTGAGTATTATATTGCTTGGACCTGACAGTAGCTTAGTTCTATCTTTTCCAAAGTCGCCGTTAGGATTACCAGAGCTTAGAGTTTTGTTGGGAGTGAACCAAGGGAAAGGAGGATTTTAGTGGCAAAGCCAAGGATTTTGGATTTGTGGTGATGAACGATCAGAGTGGACGTGCCGGAAGGGTTACCAGGCATGACTGGAAGTCTTGTCGGTACCCTGTATGGGTGATGGGTGCGGTTTGGCATTTGTGGCAACGGAAGTACCGATTGACACCTTTGCAGTTTTTAACTATGGTTTTTGCAGTTTTAAGGTTTAGAAAGATTTTCAAATCTAGTTTGGAGCTTTGGTTTAAATGATTTGGTTTTGAAACTAGGATTAGAACTTTTGATCAAATGATACGATTTAAAAAGGAAAGTGAGTTGTATGATTTTGTTAACTTGTGAGTTTGGATTTGTAATTTCACTTATCAAAAGGGATTTAAATGGAAAGGTTTTGATTTACGGGTTTCAATGACTTTAGAAAAATCATGCTTTAAAATGATTGATTTACAAATAAATAATTTTTAACTCTTTTAAAAAAGTTTTAACAATGAAATCATTTATATGGAACCTGTTTTAAAGGTTCTGAAAAATATTACAAAATCAGTATTTGGTTTAAGGAAAATTTTTAGATTCTTAACGACAATAATCAAAGTGACGCAGCGGAAGGCGAGAGAGGACATCGACACGGTGGGGTGCTGGTGAACGAGATGCTTTGGCAACTTGTTGGGTTGGTAACGTTGAAAGTAGGATGCTTCGTGGAGTATATATATATATATATGTTACATCGCGTGATTCAAATTTTCGAGGGCGAAAATCTTTTTAAGGAGGGGAGGATGTAAGAACCGGAGTTTTCACGAATAAAATAATTTAAATGCCCAAATTAAGTTCCGGAAAGTTAGAATGAGAATTTGGGAATTTAAATATGATTTTTGGACTCAGTAGGTCTTTCCGAGTCAGAAAATGTGTTTTCTGCAAAAAACCGTGAAAAATCGCAAACCGGTAATTGAACCGGTCAAACCAGTTTAAGTCTGCCCGGTATTGTGCAAGAAAAAGTGAAAACAGTCGAAAATCTTAGAAAAATATTAGAAATGGAAAACCGGGCGTTAGTGTTAAGGGTTTGGCCCAAAGTTGGGCCGAACAGGTTAAAAACACTAACGGGTTGGACCGGGCCCAAGTTGGGCCCAAGGTCCAACATATATAAGCTCACTTAATGAGCTTTTCAGCTCTTTCCACCCTCATTTGAAGAAGGGGGCGCTGCTGAGTTGAGAGGAGAGGGAGAAGAAAGAATAGTATTCACCCTCACCTTCTTTTGCTTGTAACTTGAGCTACGGAGCTCCGATTGACGAGCCGTTTGCGGCCACGTAAAGTTCTTGGCAAGATCTTCCTTTTTATCTAAAGAAACCTGGTAAGAAATCGCTGTTCACTTTCCAGTTTCGTGCCCTAGATTTCTGCACGTTTTGGGTTTAGTTTTTGAGCAAGTTTTATGGTTTTGCTTGTTTAGGTGATCTCCAGTAGTGGGTAATTGTTGGATTTTAGCTCTAATCTCGTTGGGTAAGGTAAGGTTTTACTAAATTCTTGTGTTTAGTTATTTTGTGTACCTTAGGTTTTGATTTTGGTGATATATATGTTGTTAGTTTGAGCGTTGGTGTTTGTTGGAGTTGGTTGAGGCTTTGGATCATGTTTGGTGGCTTCGTTTTTGTTTTTGGAGCATTTGGGAATCGACCAAGTTATAGTTTCAGTTTCTTTTATGTAATATGTAATGTTTATAGACACTTAGGCTAGTTGGCCCTAAGATAGGATTGAATGTTGTTGGTGTATGACTAATTATATGTGAATTGATGTTAAGTATTGTTAGTATTAGTTGATGATGATTATTGAAAATTGTTGGTGTTAATGAGTATTGATGATTGGTGTTGTTGATGAGGGTTGATAAATGAAGTGGTGGTGTTGTGTGGAATGAATCCAAATACTAATAATAATGATTATATGATTTGGTGAAGTTGTGGTATTTAATGATTATGAAGGTTGATGAGGAATGTGTGATTTGTTGTTGTTAATGAGGATTTGATGAGGTGGTTAATGATTAATGATAAATATTGATATTGTTGGTAATTGAAAGTGAGTGTTAGAGTTGTTGATAAATGATGTGAGTTATGAAGTTAGGATAAAGTATGATAATTGATGAATTGGAAGGATTGATAAATGGCTATACTGATGTTGATAGTATGATGTTGGAGATTGATGTTGAAATTGATGATGATGATGGTTAGTAAGAGTATTATTAGGTATTTGATAGTGAGAATTGATGACTATATAGGGTGGAGTAGTAAATTGGAGTATGGAAAATGGTAAATCTGATATGGGATTGAATTAATGTGGTTTTGGTTGGATTGGGTTATGAAAGTTGGTAAATTGAGATTCTTGTGAGTTGTAGTAAAAGTTGGTTTTTGGTAAACTTTATCTGATCATAACTTATGCCTCAGTTTTCGAAATATGTTGAAATGTGATTTAAATTAAAGTTCATTGAAAACCCTTCAAATTGATATAACGTTTGTAAAATTTGGATTTTTGTAGAGGAAGTTATGATCATTCAAAGATTGGTGTTGAAATCTAAAAATTCTGCAGAGTTGCAGAATTTTATGATTTCTGGTATGTGCGCACACACAGGCTTGTACGCACGCACTCACCACTGGAGTTTTACAACCTGTGCATACACACAGCCCTGTGCGCACGCACAAGTTGGGAAGGATCGTTTGTTGGGGGTGCTAGCACAGGTTGTGCGAGTGAACAGACAGTAGGAATTTTGGCACCTGTGCGTACACACATATTTTGAAAACTTCCTGAGCGTGCGCACGAACACCCCTGTGCATACGCACATGCCCTGTTTCTCAAATTTAAAATTTGTTTTCAACTATTTCTCCTTCCCAACAAGATTGTAAGCTTCTGTGATACCATTTTTAGACTTTTGGGCTTAATTTTGGGTATGAGAACTTGGGAAAGAACTTTAGAGATTTGGTTGATGTCATTTTGAAAAGTTAGCAAATGGAGGTTTATGTTTCTGGTGTACCGAGGATGAGTTTGGTTGAGAGAGGAGAAGAGTAGTGAATTGGGCGATTGCAGATAATAAATTGAGACACTAAAGAATTGATGAGTTTGGGATGGAAAGTATGAATTGATGATGGATGTGAGGAGTTGAGGACTCAGAAAGGAATGGGTGATCCTGATGGATGTTGAGAGTGTGCCAGGCACTATTACCTTAGAATGATAATATTTGAAAGGGAGTGTACCAGGCCCTTTATCCTTGGAATGTTGAGAGTTGATAATTGGAAGTGATTTGAGATGAGAAATGATGATGACTTGAGATTGATGGACTGGTGGATATGGATAGTGGGCCAGACACTATATCCTTGGAATGATTTATGATGAATTCTAATTTGTTGTTGTTTTCCTTCTTTGCCGCAAGAGTGTGCCAGGCACTTTATCCTCAGATTGAGCATGCAAGTGTGACAGGCACTACATCCTCAGAACGATAGTGTGCCAGGCACTATAACCTCAGAACAAAAGTGTGCCAGGCGCTATATCCTCGGAAGTGACAGAAAGGCAACATCTGAAAGGGTGTGTCGGGTTTACATTTATAGATCGACAAGTGATATCACGAGCCAATATGACAGTCATTCATCATATGCATCTCTTATGCGCTTGTTTGCTTTGACTACTTGGGTTTGACTAATTGTATAATATACCTACTTGTTTCTTGAATTACTTGCTATATATGATTATTACCTGTGTATTACTTGCTTGCATTAATTGTGTTTGTCTGGTGCTAAGGAGGTTAGGTAGGCGACGGCGATGGGATCGCACGGAGGTTAGGGTGGTGAAGGATGTGGGATACAGTGGTGTAATTAGTATTAGTTAAATGTGTGATGTGAAATTCTAGGATTGCCTTCGGCGTCTCGGAGCCTTACATCTTACATCATTGTGCACTATTACCATATTGAGAACCTCCAGTTCTCATTCTATATGTTGTTGTTGTTTTTCAGATGCAGGTCACAACCCACCTCCGTGAGTTGCCTCGATGGTGATAGAAGCGGAAGATCTGGATACCTTTTTGAGTCTTTTGATTTATTTTGCTATACATCTTTCACTTTTGTATTTCTTTTAGCCTAGATGCATGTATTGAGAGAACAAAACTTGTATAAGCTGTTTTTTTTACTGTCTGATTTCATGTATGGTCTGTATATGGCTAGCTGGCTCAAACTCCGCAAGCCGTGGCTAGATCCCTTGATATTATACTATGATATTTTTATATAAATTGTATCTATTTCTTGTGCTTTAAGTTAGTTGCTTCGTTTATACGTTTTGCGCTTTTCAGATCCTAACTTTGAGCTATATCCTTCATCGGGCTTCTAGGTTATATTAATTCTTTCTATATATTATTTGTATGAGCTTAGAACTATCATAGTATTTGATTATCCTTTGCTTTATGATGCGAGGTAAAGCTTAGGTTAATTAGGGTATTACAGCAACACAGCAAACGACATAACCACAGCATATACCGAGAATTGGACACGACGAAGATGACTGACAGTACCATCGGGAAGCCAAACGGGATCAAAGCGAGCACGTAATAATGGGAGTCAACCCATTCACCGACAGAATCCCAAGATCCAAACTTTCTAAGGGTTTTTACAAGCCCACGGACATGAAATACAACGAAACTAAGGATCCCCAAGAACACCTGACAGCCTTCAGGCCAGAATGAACCTAGAAGAAGCTACCATTGTTGTCCGATGCAGAGTCTTCCCAGTAACTTTGGTAGGGCTCATGATCAAATAGTTTAATTCCCTCACGAACGGTTCCATAAACAGCTTCCACGATATTTTGAGAAAGTTCGTGGCGCAGTTCACCACCAGAATCACCAAAGTCAATCACCCCATCAGCCTACTCGAAGTCACCTAGAAGCAAGATGAATCCATAAGAAAGTACCTCGATAGGTTCAACGACGAGTGCCTAACGATCAACGAGCTCACAGACTTAGTTGCGAGTCTCTGGCTGACTAACGGCCTCATGAACAAAGACCTCTGAAAACAGCTTACCACAAGATCCAAAGCATCGCAAGGGAGTACATAAATGACGAAGAGGTGAGCCAAGTCGTAGTTGCCAACAAATGGCAGCACGACAACATGGCCCCTCGTCACAACCTCCTATCAGGAGAAACCCAGAAAAAATACCCCAAGCCAGCAAACACCAACTGACCACCCATGGTTGGAAAATTCTCAAACTACACCCCCTGCAATCTCCCTTTACTGAAATCCACCACCAAATAGCTGAGCAGGCATCCTCCTGAAGGCTCGACAATTGAAAGAGCGAACAGGTGGCAACAAGAGCTTATACTATGACTACCACCTAGGATACACCCATAAAACCCAAGATTGTTTCGACTTAAAGGACATCCTTGAACAAGCCATCCGAGACGGCAAACTCCCCAAGTTTGCCAAATTCATTAGGAAACCAAAACAAATGGAAAAGGACAGATCACTAGAGCACAAAAGACGCAACCCCAGGATGCAACGACAAACACCTCAGGAGAATCCAGAAATAGACCCTACTATAATCGTAAACGTTATCACCGAAAAAGATGCTCCAGAAAAATCAAAATCAGCATTAAAAAATGACCCCAAAATCTTAGCCGTTAGAAACCAAGCTCCGACCCCAATGTCGTAGGGACCATCACATTCTCCCCCGAAGATTGCTAGCACGGCACCTTGGCAGAATACGCCCCGTTCGTCATCTTCGCAAAAGTCGGGACAAGACTCGTAAAGAGAATACTAGTCGACAGCGGAGCGGACTCCAATATCCTCTTCAAAGGAGCCTTCGACAAACTCGGACTCTGGAACGAAAATCTACATACCCAACGCAACAGGGTGACCAATCTCGGGGATAACTTCCTTAAATCGAACGGTTCCATAATGCTTTCACTTACCATCGAAACCGGAAGCCAAAAGAAGACCATCCTCTTTGAGTTCGTAGTCCTCAAGGACTCCACCGCCTACAACATCATCCATGGAAGAAAAATCATCAATGACCTCTCCGTCATCATCTTTACTAATTTCCTACTCATGAAGTTTCAAGCCGACGACAGCACTATCGGAACAATCCACAAAGACCGAGAAATCACAGTGGAATGCGACAATACTAGCTTATCCCTCTGCAAAAGGTCCCGAGACACAGCGGACATCTTCCTTGCCAACCTCGACGCTCACCAGGACTTCCAACCCTGACCGAAATGGGAAGGAGACATGGAAAAACTACAGATAGGGTAAACCAAGGAGGAGTACACGTTCATCAATAGGAACTTACCCTACGACCTAAAGGAAGATCTAATAGACCTCCTGAAATGAAACAGGAACTTATTTGTATTCACCCTGGTTGGCATGCCGGACATAGATCCTGACCTGATGTGCCACCGCTTAGCCCTAGACCCGAAGGCCAAGCCCGTGGTCCAAAGAAGAAGGAAAATTTCCCCAGACCGAGCAGTCGACGTCAAGAAACAAGTCAAAGCCCTTCTTGAAGTAGGCTTCATACGAGAGCTACCTAACACGACCTGGCTAGCCAATGTCGTGTTAGTTAAGAAAGCAAACAGAAAGTGGAGAATGTGCGTCGATTATACAGACTTAAACAAAGCTTGTCCCAAAGACACCTTTCCCCTTCCAAATATTGATGGACTCGTCGACGTTGCGTCAGGACACCAATACCTTAGCTTCATGGATGCCTATTTGGGGTATAACCAAATACCCACGCATTGGCCCGACGAAGAGAAGACGGCCTTTGTAACTCCCGACAGAACGTACTGCTACACGGTCATGCCATTTGGGCTGAAAAATTGGGGGTGGGGGGACCTACCAGAGAATCGTCACCAAGATATTCCAAGACTTATCTGGGACTAAATTAGAAGTCTATATCGATGATATACTTGCCAAAACTCAGACAAGCGAGCAACTAATAAGCAATCTTGAGGTAGTAATGAATACCATAAGGAAATACCGGATGCGCTTCAACCCGATGAAGTGTGCATTCGGAATGGAAGCCGAAAAATTCTTAGGATTCATGATCACACAGCGCGGGGTGAAAGAAAATGCCGAAAAATGCAGAGCCATCCTCGAGATGGACATCCTAGGAAACCTTAAGGATATTCAAAAATTGACCGGCTTACTGGCCACCCTTTTCCGATTCCTCAGAGCATCAGTCCAAAGGGCCATCCCTTTATTCAAACTCATGAAAAAGAGCATCACCTTCAAGTGAGAGGCAGAGTGCGAATAAGCCTTTCAGCACTTCAAAAAGGTACTAGTGGAACCCCCTATCCTCGCCAAACCCAAAGCAGGGAAAACTCTATAACTTTACCTGTCCATAACAGAAGAAACGCTAGCCGCAGCGTTCGTCCGAGAAGATGAACACATGATACAGAAGCCCATCTATTTCATATGCAAAGTCCTCCAAAACACGGAGGTGCGCTATTCTTGGCTCGAAAATCTTGCCTTTGCACTACTCACTACCTCATGACGTCTCTGACAATACTTCTAGGCTCACCCCATTACGGTCCAAACGGACCAAGCGGTCAGACAACTGATAAAAAATCCGGACCTAGCAGGAAGGATGCTCGCGTGGTCCGTCAAATTATCCCAATTCCAAATAGATATCAAATCCTGGAACGCCATCAAAGCACAAGTCATGGTGGACTTTATTGCCGAAATGACCCCAGGAAGCAAACTCATAGAAATATGGAAACTACACGTGGATGGCTGATCCAAGACCAGCTTAGGAGGGGCCAGAGTGATACTAGAGAATGAAAATGAAATCGTCATCGAAAAATCCATTCGATACGAATTCTCAATATCAAACAATTAATACGAGTGTGAAGCCCTCCTTGCCGGGTTAACATTGGCCAAGGAAGTCAGGGTGAGAATACTAGAAATTTGCAGCGACTCCCAAGTAGTAAACTACCAAATCAACGGGGACTACCAAACACGGGACCCCCTGTTACAGCAATACCTAGCCAAGGTAAAAGAACTGAAGAACGAATTAGAGCGGGTAACTATCCAACATGTTCCCAGGGAATAAAATGCGAGAGCAGATTTGCTCTTGAAACTGGATAGCACCAAACCGGGCCAAGGGATCCGATCATTGATCTAGGAAGTCATTAAAACACCATCCATTTCGGTCACGACCACTGTTGGTCTCCCGATCTCAAGCCAAAACTCATGGACCTTCCCAATCCTCCAATACCTGCTAAGCAGAACGTTACCCGAATACCTCAAAGAAGCAAAACAGTTGAAACGAGAAGTTGTAAACTACACTACAATAGCGGGACAACTCTATAAGTGTGGATTCTCGCAACTTCTCCTCAAGGCGTGGAACCCAGCGACACAAACTGCATACTTTGTGAAATCTACGAGGGATGTTGCAGCCACCACATAGGAGGCAAAACTCTGGCCCAGAAAGTCATCCGAGCAGGGTACTTCTGGCCTTCTATCATCAAAGATTCCTTACAATTAGTCAAAAGTTGCGGCAAATGCCAAATACATTCCAACTTCCATCAAGCCGCCCCACACCAGCTCAACACCATAACGGTGGATCGATCTTTCGGAGCATGGGGCATCGACCTCATCAGCCATTTTCCCATGGCTCCCGGACAACTTTGATATATCAGCATCGCCGTCAACTACTACACCAAGTGGATCGAAGCCGAACCCTTGGCCTGCAACACGGCGGCCCAATGCCGAAAATTCTTCTATGGTCATGTCATAACCCAATTCGGGATTCTCGAGATCACAATCTCGGATAACGGGACCTAGTTCGCTGACAAATGATTCAAAGAGTTCCTAGGAGGATTCCACACATTTCACCGGTTCAGCTCGGTAAAACACCCGCAAACAAACGGGCAAGTTGAATCGGCCAACAAAATATTAGTGAAGGGCCTTAAGAAACAGTTTGACAAAGCCAAAGGACTCTGGACGGACGAGCTCGACTCGGTTCTCTGGTCATACTTAACCACCCCCAAACCTCAACCGAGAAAACCCTGTTCTGGCTAACTTATGGCCTTGAAGCCGTCATCCTGGTAGAAGTCGGTGATCCTAGCCCAAGAAGAACCGTCGGGGGCAACGACGAGGAAGCAGAACGGGACCTCACGGACGAGGCCAGATGCATAGCACACCTGCGTGAACTGGCCCTAAAATAAAGAATCAGCCTAAGGTACAACTGCAGCCTAATCCAGCGAGACTTCCGACCTGACGATCTCGTCTTGCAACGAAACAACATCGGTCCCCCTACTCCTGGGGAAGGGAAGCTCTCTCCCAATTGGGAAGGTCCATACCAAATAAAAGCGGTAATCGAGAAAGGAGCCTACAAACTCGAATGACTTAACAGAGTTAAGGTACCGAGGACCTGGAATGCCACCAAATTACAGTGATACTACACTTAGGAACGGCCATCATGGAAAACCTCGCATCTTAAGACAAACCTTCTCGTTTGTTTATATTTTCTCATTCCTTATTTGCTATAATTTTTGGGTACTCTTTCCCACCCACCTCAGAGGGTTTTAATGAGGCTTAATATCTTAATAAAAATTTCATTTTATTATGTTCTTTTTTCCCTCTTTCTTAAAACTATTGCGTTTTCAAAACGGCATACACCACACGGCTACCACCGGAGATCGATCACCCCCGAGGCCAAACAAACACGGATATCCATGAAAACACAACTAAAATGACCCAAAGTGGTTTACCAAAATAAAGTACACCAGAGATGGCGACCTCCCCACACTTAATTAATAGCATCGTCCTCGATGCTCAGGCAAGCTGGGTGTGAGAAGTGTCATCTCCGAAAGGGTGTGCAGTAGGTGTCTCTGTGGTGAGCTGAGGATCTACAGTCTGGATGAGTGTCGGAGGGTCTGCCTGTTGTAGTGGAGGCTCTGCCTGAAGGGGGATCTTTGGATCAGCTGGCTGTATCTGGTGGGGCTCCTCATGCTGTGGTGCAGCCTACTCAGCTCCTGCCTGCTCAGCCTCTGCATGTGCCTCATACTCATGATCATCCGCCTCCTCCTCAGATGGCTCAGAAGAGGTGTCAGGCTCGGAGGGGATGTCGTGGTGGCCAGATCGAATCATTAACTTTAAGTGCTCATAGCGTCGCTTGTTGCGATGCTCAGATCTCTCATATCGCCACTGGTTGCGGTGCTCCATCTGGTCCAACCAGTCAAATAGGTGATGCACGAGGTGGAAGATGGGCTGTGAAGCAGGTGAGGGTGTAGTAGTGGTGGTGGTGCGGCAGTGGATGCAGAAGGAGTAGCAGAAGATGTGGCAGCCTCAGCAGAGTCAATGAGAAAAGGAGGTTTGTACCCTAAAGTCTGAAACTTCCTGCTGTGAGGAATGATATTCTTACAGTTCGCAGTAGTTGGCTTCTCATCTGTCGGCTCCCAGGACACCTCAGCTCGGCGGCCCAACTGAGTAATCAAGTATGGAAAAGGGAGGGTGCCTCTGACATGGACTCTGGCCATGTAATACCGGATGAAACGGGGCAGATATAAGTCCTTTCCCTCCATCACACACCAGATGAGGGTAATCATAGCAGCGGGTACCTCTGTCTCATGAGTGCTCGGCATCACGTAGTTACTCAGGATCTACTGCCAGAGCCGAGCCTCATCATTTAGATAAATAATTTTAATTCCTTTGGGGGCCACTGCAGACTTACCCATGACCCAGGGGAGAGTAGGATCAAGAGCTATAGTCTTCTTGACTGCGTTCCAGTCAAATATCATGAATCTCATATCCTTCTCAGCCTTTTGGTTACCATCTGGTTGATCTTATTTAGGCAGGAGATGGAGGATTTCTTCGATTGCTTCCTCAGTAACCAGAATCTCATTGCCTCTAAGCTGAACTGCATCCAGGGATGTTTTGAAGTAGTTACAATAGAATTCTCTGACCCAAGATGAGTTAATCTCAGTCAAGTTTCTCTCCAAGAAGAACCAGCCTCGCTTTTTAATTTATTCTGAAGTGTATTGTTTGAGTTCTTCTGGAATTTTGAGGGTTCTTTCCAGGTATAGGTTCCTGGAAGTGGCAAAAACTGTGTACTTCAACTCACAGTATCTGTTTGCAAATTTTTCTGGGTCAGTGGCAGGCACCAACTGATAAGCCTTTTCCTGCAGGGTGAAATTCTTTTCCTGCCAGAAATTGTCGTGGAGGATATCCAAAATAGATGTAGAGGCTTCTCCTCTTTTTCTTTTGCCTGTTTTTTCTTTGCCTTTTCCATTACTTTTGGGATCATACATCTTGAAAAGCAGAAGTTGCAGGATATAGTTTAAGAACTAAAGCAGGAAAACAGGTAAGCAAATAGGATTTATCAATATAAGTATAATGGCAAAAGAGCAATAGAAGCAAGAAATGAGTTGAATATAAGTAAATTGTGGATTGTATGCAATGAAAAGTCTGAGAGTAAAAATCATAATCCAAAATATGTGATAAATGAAATTCATGTTAATTTAGGAAAAACAGTAATCATGCCTTTGAGTTAGAAAGTTAAAGTAGTTAGGTAAAAAGAAAGGTCAGAAAGTTAAAATATTTAGGTAAAAAGAAAAGTTAGAAGGTTAAAGCAGTTAGAAAGTAAAAAGAAGTTAAAGTAAGTGGAATAAGAATGGGTTTCCTAGTGAACAATAAATTCACAAACCTGAAGAGCAATCAACTCATATTCAAGCAAAGATTTGCAGTTTATTGAGGATAACTTATAAAATTTGCAAGAGGAAAAGGAAATCATCAATAATGCAGTTTAGTAATCCGGGAACCAGAAAGAGTGAGAATGCAAGCCCATTCATCCATGAATTGGTTAGCTTGAAACCAAACAGCGCAAAACTTGAATTTGCTAAAACCAGTTCATAAATGGGAGTTGAGTGAAACAATTTGAAAAAATTTGGGCAGCATTCTGGCTAAAATTGGATGCTCCCAGGTAATAAACAGTAAGAAAATCAGTTCATATGACAGTAAATAGTGCTGAAAAGATTAACAAATAGCAAGAACATGAAAGAACGGTCTAACAACAGCATCAACATGAAAGGATAACATATGAACAACACATCATCACAGCAAATTTAGAATTGCGAATTAGATAAAAACAGGTAGCAAGAACGGTGAAATTATCAGGACTAAATCCACTAACCACATCCTAGCTACCTAACCACCTAAAATCCATTACGATCATGCATCTCTAACTATCCTAATTTTGAACAAAAACTGAAAAATTAACTAACTAACTAATCAACGAAAAAAATTTTTAGTGTTCGGCGGAACCTGGTGTGTAGGGGAACAAAGATATGGATTAGAGTGATGGTGGGAGTGTGGTGGTGGTGTTGTGGCGGTGATGGGTGGCAGTACGACGGTGGTCTGTGGTGGGGCAGGGGGCTGTGTGGTGGGTGTGGCCGTGTGGGTTTAAGGGAAGAAGGAGTAGAGGTGAGGGGGTTAGGGTTGTGTTGTGGTGGCTGGTAGGTGTTTGCTGGGGTCTGGGAGGTGGCGGCGGCGCTGGGTGGCTCGGAACGAGGCAACGACAGTGGGGGCGGGGCGTGGAGGGAGGAAGAAGGGGGAAGAGGAAAGAAGGGGAGAAGAGGGGAAGTGGGGTGGCTCCGGCGAGGGTGGTTCGGCAGTCTGGGTGAGGGCGGTTCTGGGCGGTGATGGTGGTGGTGTGGTGGTTGGGGGGAGAAGGCAGAGAGATCAGAGGAGGATTAGGGGGAAAAGGGTGACGCGGAATGGGTAGGGTTTCGCGTGGGTTGGGGTTATTGATTTTGAATCCACGCGATCGCGTGTTTGGGGCGAAAAGGGCTCTGACGCGAACGCGTCATTGACGCGATCGCGTGATTGTGGGATAATGAAAGGGATGCATACGCGTGGGGCTCGCGTACGCGTCGCTCAGAATTGTGCTAAACGCACGATTCCATCGTCGTTTTGGCGCAACTCTCTGTTTCCATGAGGTTCCCTAAAATCCATTCGACGCGTACGCGTCGCTCACGCTTTCGTGTGGGATGTGCGTAGTGCGAGTGACGCGTTTGTTTCAGGGACGCGAACGCGTGGGCCAGTTTGTGCTAAAGGCACACCAGCCGCATGATTCCAGCCCAACTTTCTAGGCGTTGGATCTTTATGCCGATTGCTGATCGACGCCTACGCGTGGCCTGCGCGCTCGCGTGGGGTGAATTTTTTTTATATGCAATTATGTAGTATGCAATATGCAATGCTAATGTGGATGCTATGAATAATTCCAGGTTCAATGAAAATAGAATAAAATAAAACTTAGAAACAAACAAAATGAAATAAAACTGAAAAAGGAACGATCATACCACGGTGGGTTGTCTCCCACCTAGCACTTTTAGTTAAAGTCCTTAAGTTGGACATTTGGGGAGTCCTTTGTTATGGTGGCTTGTGCTTGAATTCGTCCAAAAATCTCCATCACTATTTGGAATGCCAACAGCCTCCGGGATCCCAGACTAGGCATGTGAAGCCTTTGAGCAATTTCACTCATGTTTTCAGGCTCCCGAGGTGTTGAATGTCAGAATAGATTCCAGGATCCCAAACCTTGCTTTTATATCCGCCTTTGTCTCGATTTATATTTTTCCAGCCGGGCGGTTTGGAAGTTGTATTCTCACTAAGATGACCAAACATTTTCCGAGACCCATTCAATTGAACTCGAAACCAATCCTTGCACTTCAAATTGAAGCGTGGAACCTTAATTAATCTTGCATACCAGCTCTGAGAATGAACCATTTCCTTTTTACTCTTAAAGCCGCAAAGAGCTCTAAGCTGGCCATCTATTTCAACAAACTATATTCAAGTGGAAAATTAAAGATAAAAGGATTTTACCCACTTGAATTTTGTATTGGGTGGTAATGGCCTTGGGATATGTGTTTCCAGTGGTTTTTCAAGCTCTACTCCTTTGTGTTCTTCTGTGAATTCTTCCACTTCCTTGCGAACTTCTTTAATTTCAACCACGTCTTGATCAAAGTCTTCAATATCTTCCTCATCACTCAAATCATAGGTTGGAGGTTGCGAAAAGTCTACATCCGCATCATCTTCGTATTCACTTGGGGAAGATTCTTCCATCTCAAAGAATTCACTTGCGGATGCAAGTTCATTACTAGGAGGATTTGACTCATGATCATCATCACCAAGGAAACTTGCTTGTTGAGTTGTTCCGTCCAGTTCTTCATAAGATTCCTGCTTTGGGGGTTGTGCACTATCCTCCTTAGCATCAATTGCAATTTCCTTGACGGAATTCTTCTCAATTCTGGATTCCCATGGAGGTTCAGCATCTCCTAAATCTTCAACTAATTCTTCTTCTTCGATAATTTCAGCTTCCTCTACTTGTTCCAGTACAAAATCATGCTCTTTATTGTCCAGTGGGGCTTCCAATATCTCCTTCATGCTGCGTTCTTTATTAGATTGCCCACATGAAGCCATGGGGATTCCTTGAGTGTCCGAACGTCGGGAAGGCAGTCAATTTATCGCTTGATTCAATTGGTGAAGTGTGGCATGAAATTTTTCAAATGTTTCCTTGAGTTGCTCCCTTGATTCTTGGGGTGATGGATATGGACATGGTGCATTGGGAGGTGGTGGTTCTTGGGAGTAATTGGGTTGGAATTGGGGTGGATAAGGGTTAGGGTCACATGGAGGTGAATGGTGGTAGTTGGCTTATGAGTGTGGTGGTTCAAAGCTGTGTTGAGGAGGTGGTTCATAGGCATATGGTGGGGCTTGTCAGTAATTACAAGGGGTCCACCATATCTATCATCTTGTTATGCACCTCGGAATAGCTCTTGACTGTAGTAAATTGGTGGGTGATAGTTGTCATGAAAGGGTCCACCATAACTATTGTCTCGACATGCATTGTTGAATGGTCGTCGTCCATGGTAGTTTGGAAGGTGTTGTTGCCTAAAGGGTTGATTAGATCCTCGTGGCTCCGTTGATCTCTGATTTTTTTACCTTGATGCATGTTCCTGTTATAGCTTCCATTCCTTTCAACATTATTAGAACTAAACTCAAAGCAACGGGGGTGAGAACTCATAGTACCAATTAAAAATTAAAATAAAACGAAAATAAAAACGAATAAACATGTAAAAGAAAATATTTACAATAACCAATAATAAGGCACACAGTTGCAATTCCCCGGCAACGGCGCCATTTTGACGATCGGATCTCTGCTCGGTAAAGAATTTTAATAGAAATATAATCGCGTTGTAAGTATAGTTTCTAAACCAACAGAGAATCCTTTCGTACAAAAGTTTTGGTTGTCACTTAAGCAAACCCAACAAAATTTATAACCGAAGTATTCAAACCTCGTGTCGTCTTCTCAAGGAATTGCAGGGAGGTATGATTTATTGTTGGTTATGTAAAACAGTATATTTCTGGGTTTTTTTTAAATAGGGAACAAGTAATTTAAATAACAAGAAAAATAAATTAATAATAATAAAATCTCTTGGCAAGGTATAAGAAATTGAAATCCTATCCTAGTTATCCTTATCAGGTGTGATGAGAATTGGATTCTGCTCCCATTTAAATTAACCATTGCTAAACAAAGAAGAGTCAAGTGGACTAATTAATTTGATCCTCAAGTCCTAGTCAACTCCTATGGAAAGACTAGAGTTATTGGAGTACAAATTAACCAGCAGAGAATTCCAATTTCAATCAACAGCTGAGTTTGATAACTCAAGTGTTGTTAATTACTTAACCAAAGACAAAAGGGGAAAATAAATCTAAATTGAATTGAAACCATCATAATTAAAACAATCATTAATCTGAAATACCTCAAATTGCATTTAAACATAAATTCAAATCATATCATGGAAAGTTTGTAAATCAATAATGAAAAGATAAATGACAATTAAAGTAATGGAATAAATAAAAGTAGAAAATAAATTAAAGAAATATTGAACCTGTGATTGAAGAGATCATAGCTTAAACATAATAGAAATCCTAAATCCTAATCCTAAGAGAGAGGAGAGAACCTTTCTCTCTAAAACTACATCTAATCCTAAAATTGTGTATATTGTATCTATCACTCCGTTGTTCTTTTTTTTTATTCCTCTATTTTCTGGCTTATATTCTGTGTTTCTGACTTGGATTTGGGCCGAAAAAGGGTCCAGAAATCGCTGGGGGCATTTTCTGCAGATTCTTGTACGTGGCGTCTGTCACGCGTTCGCGTGGGTCACGCGTTCGCGTCATCTGGGAGTTTTCCTTGTCACGCGTACGCGTCATTTGCGTTCTGCTCAAGGCGCGCATCCGCGTCGTCCACGCGTACGCGTCACTGCTATTTCGCGCTAGGCACGCGTTCGCGTCGTCCATGCGTTCGCGTCGCTGCCTTTTCTTCAAAACTCCATTTTTTGTATTTTTCTTCCATTTTTGTATGTTTCCTTTCTGTCCTTTAAGCCATTCCTGCCCTATGAGACCTGAAAATACTTAACACACAAATCACGGCATCGAATGGTAATAAAGTGTAATTAAAATTAATATTTTTAAAGCATAGGAAACATGTTTTTCACATATATCATAAAATAAGGAAGGAATAGTAAAACCATGCAATTTACATGAATAAGTAGGTGAAGAATTGATAGAAACACTCAATTTTAGCACAAAATACATCATAAAATATGGGTTTATCAACACCTTATACCTCTAAGATCCATTTTGACTTGAGCGTCGGAGTGTCTTTGCAGGTACCACCCCCCATTGCTTCAGTCAGGCGATCCGGCCACTGTTTCGACTTGCAAGTCCTCGATCCATATCACAACCCCTACCAGAATTTTCTGGTACAGATATAAATAAAATTATCAATCATGCTAATAAAAAATTAATTATTAAATCAGTTATTTATATATAATACATGTCAAAATATAAAATATATATTAAAAATAAATTAAATAATATATATATTTATATACAAATATATGGTGATTAATTTTTTGTGTATATGTTTAATTTTTATAAAATTAATTTTTTTTTCACTTTGCTAAACTTAACACCCAAACAAGGTTATTAATTATAATATCCACTGAAGTCAAATCACATAATGATGGACATTATCTGGTGATGAAGATTTTGTCCAGTTTACAGGTACCTCTTCTAAAACCATAGGTATGGGATATTGTTCTTCCTCAATGTTTTTTTACATAAAAGTTCGTAAGAAAAACTCCAACCAACTAGATTAAATTTGTTTTTGGTATTGACTAGATTATATCTATAATAAAACAAAAATATATATCTAACAAAAGCCCAAGTCCATTATTAAAGGTGAGCACAGGTTTTTTGACAAAGCAAAACATTCTTAGAATTTTATCCTACAGGCTACAGACAAAGTTTGCCTTGGATGAAGCAAAGCCCAATTAAAACTCCATCCCTCCATACCAGATTCCGAACGATCGGAAATAAGCTAAAAAATTCCAAAGCCTAAAATTCCATAGATAAAAATGCTGTTCGATAACTGATCAATGATTGACTGATTGTGTGCAGTATTTAGACATTTTCTTTGTCCATGTCCAAGAAAAGTGAGGGTTTACTTGTAACATCTCAAGCATTTTCTTCTCTTCTAATTTTTTTTTCGTGTTTTTTTTTTTTTCATTTTTCTAATACCTACGGAAATGCTAATTATTTGTTGAGACTCTCTAAAAGAAATTTGAATTTTCTAAATTTTGAATTTTATTTTAAAAAATAAAATATAATCTATCATAATTTATTTTATAGGTGGGATAAAAAAAAAATAAAAAAGAGAAAAAATTAAATGATGAGAAATCTCACTTTAGAAATTGAATTTTCTAAATTTTGAATTTTCATTTTAGAGGGTAAAGTATAATCTTTAACCCTTAAAATAGTTTTTCTCTCATATTGTCTCTTGGTCCCACCTATAAAATAAATAGTCAGAGATCACATTTTACTTTCTAAAGTAAAATTCAAAATTTAGAGGATCTAAATTCCTCGCTTTATCCTCTAAAGTGAAAATTTAAAATTTAGAGAATCCAAATTCCTTCTATAGTACTATTATTGACCGTCACAAAAATTTTAAACAGAAAGGGCTAAAATCTAAAAATTTATATAATCAAATATTGTATTATATATTTAGTGACATTGGTTTTTTTTATTATTTTTAATAATTTTTTTTAACAAATATCATATCAAAATAGAAATTTATAATAAAATATTATTTTTTTAAATATTTTTTATGTATGCATTTAAAATAAATTAGTAAAATAGTATGTAAAATATATTTATACTATAAAATATTTTACTTAATATGTTCTAATTTGAATATCATGAGAAAATAAATAAAATCTAAAATAAATTAACTTCAATATATATATATATATATTCGTAATACATTCAATTAGGAGTTATTATAATTTTTATATAATAATAGACGTAGGAGAAAAGAAAAAAATAAAAGGAACAATGAAAATCATTAAACAAAATGACTTGATCTATAAAAATATATTGTTATTAGGGGAAAAAGGCTAATAAGATTTAAAAGGTAACAAATAAAATTTGAACCTAGGTTTTGTAGTGTAAAAAGTTTAGTAGAAAATTATTAGAGTAGACGACGTTTTTATACCCCGTGCATATGTGTCTTCGTAATCTTCTTTTTTGGATTTAAGTTCCGTCTATTCAAAAAAGAAGTTTCTTTTCATAATTGTTAGATACTAATACTTTTTTAATATTTAATTTTTTTTAAAAAATAGTGACTTATAATTAAGGATAACAATAGAACGAAGTAGGATGGATATTTAATATTTATATTTGTCCCAAACTTCTATACATGGTCTCATTTTTTTTTTATTATTTACGTGTATTTTAATTTTTGGCTCATACCTAAATTTGCAGGTATATATCTGTTTTGTACTCATCTCACCTCGTCTTGTCTCGCCTCAAAACTTAATTAATTTATAGTGCTTCTCTTTAAAAAATTTACAACATGATAAAGTTCCAAACATGATTAAATATTTCAAAAATATAATTAAATACAAAGATAATCCTAAATTATTTATCACAACACACAGTATATACAAATAAGAAGGTCTTACACACATAGTTATGTACACACACATAGGGGAAGGAGTTTACGATTTTTTAATTTCTTAAAATGGGCAAACACGAGTGTACTTTGAAAAAAATGTTGTGAGATCTTTTTTATTCTTTTTTTCAAGTTTCTAAATCAAAATCAATGAGGATTAAGACTCGTAATAGTGATGGCGAAGGAATTTCATACGAGAAAAAGGTTTTTAAGATGCAAAATCTTACTTTTTAAGAAAAGACTGATAAAACTAATTTCAAATAGGAAAAGATGGTAAAATTTATTTTTGCATGTTCTAACTTTTAAAAAAAAAAAGTTAGATTAGTAGAAGCCAAATATTTTGACAATACTCGTATTTGGTTGAACGAGATAGAAAGATTTAAAAAGAAAAAGGTATGAAAAAAGTCAATTTGCATATGTGAGAAGATTAAGAAAATCATAAGGAACCTATTTTGACCATCATTATACCATAAAGAATTTCTTGAAAAGCTTCTTAGGTTGAAAGTTGAAACAAGGATCAAAATCTTTAAAGGAGTACTACAAGGAGTTGTTGAATTTAATGAGTAAGGCTAACGTTGAAAAGAATCCTAAGATTTTTATGGAGCGATTTTTTATTGGATTAAATCAAAAAATTACAAATGAGGTTGAACTTTACTATCATGCAACAATGGAGGATTTAGTCAGTTTGGCCATTAAGGTGGTGAGTAACAGCATGGCAACTTGGCTCTCTTCGTACTTTGATGCTATAAAGGTTTTTAAAGGAGTAAAGCTTGAGAAAAAGGCAAAATTCAAGTTGCAGATTCCAAAAAGAATCATATAAAACAACATTAGAAGAATTCTTCAAATTACATTTTTAATTCTCTTTCAAAACCAGTTGTAGAATAATTTGTTGAGTATGTTGTAAATGGAGCTGTATACTTACATAAACTAAAGATGCAAAAATTTTTAAAGGGGTTTATGGGATGTGAACAAATTGAAAAATAAGAGAGAAAAGAAAAAAATTTAAGAGAAGAAGAAAGTGAGAAAAAGAGTGAGCATTTGAGTGAAAGAGACAATATCTAAGCGAAAGAGAGAATTTTGAGAGAAAGAAAGAGAATAGGGAGAGAAAAGAATCAATGAGAGAAAAAAACTGAAAGCAATAAACACACTTATGAAAAAATCTAAAAAGTTATAGTTTAGATAAGAGTGCATTAGTGTCGTTGAAGCCCAAAAAGTCTTTAATCTCTCATAACTAAACTAAACATAAATTGGCTAGTGTTTTTATGTCAGTTTTTCAAGATTTTTGCAGGTTTTTTTGTAAGTCTCGAAGGCATTAATGTGGATGATGAAAAGAAAGAAAAATAACCAATTGCATACTTTAGTGAGTAGTTACATAGGACAAGTCTCAAGTGCTCAATATATAACAAGGTGTTTTGTAAGTTGTATTTGATAGTTCAAAGAATCTTAAATAAAAGACATGCAAAGTGGACTAAGATGCTTGATTATTTTTCATATGTGATTAAACAAGGTAATGAGAATGTAGTTATTGATGGGTTCTTCAAAAGGTATGATCTAATCACTATTCTTACTCCTAATTTATTAGTATTTGAACATTGAAGAATATTTTTGTAGCTAAATTTGATTTTTGTTTTATATATGTTACTTGTGAGAATATTGATTTACAATGTTATAGTAAAATAAAAAGAATTTCTGATATGTTATCTATATATTTTTGTTAGCCTCATAAATGTAGGAGTGTCGACGAAATTTGTTCTGATTTTATTGCATGTAAGAAAGTTGAATACTAAGCTTTTTCAAATATATTGAGCATTCTTTTGCTTATTCTTACTCATACATGGATTGATATTTCTATGAATTTTCTACTTGGTTGTCTATGGTCAAGAATCATAATTATAACATTGTTCTTATTGTGGACAGAATTAGTGTGATAGTATTTTTAATTGTATATAAAAAAATTAAAAATTTCACGCACATTGTTAAGTTATTTTTAAAGAGGTTGATTATGTGCTAACTTATGTTAGTTGTTTGGATGATCATATGTTACATATTAAGAGTGTTTTGAATAATTACGTATAAGATATTGAACTTCCTTATCATGATGCAAATTATAACTATGAATTTGTGGATGATTTTCACCGTTTGACTAGTTTGTATTTGATGCATATGCATTTACATTTGAGTGATGTTATTTTAGATGGTGAAAGTAAGACTTAAAAATTTATGTGAGAAGGTTCATAAAATAGTTAACAAGAAGGACATAGCTACAATTTAGTAAATAAAAAAGTGTCATCAAAATATGGTCTTTGAACTAAGAGATTGAATTTGGGTTCATTGGAAGAAAGAGAAACTTCTTACTCAGAGAAAAACTACCTTTCTTATTAGAGGAAATGGTCTATTTCAAGTGTTTAGAATTTTTATTGACGATTTCAACAAGAATAATTTTTTTAGTAAGTATTATGGTCCATTTGTATTTAGTGTATCTAATTTTTTTCTTTTGACACACACACACATATATATATATATTCGAGGACGAATATTTTTAAAAATGGAGAGGATGATACGTGCTTAAGACGGTATTTTGTCATTATAAAGCCAAAAAGTATATTGACAATCTTGTTTTATTCAAAGATCTAGTTACTAGAAAAATTATATTATGCCAGTTTTAGACATCAAGAAGATGAATAGTTTGTCTCAAAAATAATTATGCTGATTTTGGAGGCACAAAATTCGAATTTATTTAATTAGATTAAATTTAATTTGTTGTTAGCGTTTGCCGAAAGATTTGATTTTGTTTTGATTTATTTGGTAGTATTTTTAGGCATTTAAATTAATATGATCTAATCTAATAAAACCAAATCTAATTGAAATTGATTATTATATCTTTAGAAGTTTAAATTTAAATCAAATTGATCTATTCTAATAAGATCAAATACGATTTAAATCAGCTAGAATTAATTTTGGAGTCATATTTTTATTTAATTTTAGATTTTATTATTTTATTCTAGAAAATTTTGGCCTACTTTTAGGAGTCTAGTTAAGCAAATTTGTAAGACATTCTATGCATTTTTTGACGAATAAATTTTATGGGTGTTCTTATGCACGCTTTTTTATATGTATTCAAGTAAGGTGAGTGATTTGCTTTACTTGTTGCATGAAGAAATTGAAGGATCCAATCTAAGGTAATTCTTAGTGTCAGTACTTTCAATTTCATCCCTTTGATCTAAGATGTCAAGGACAAATTATTTAAAGATCTAATAAAAAAACTCTTTCGGTGACCTAGGTTGCTAAGAACATATTTTTTAAAGGTCTAGTAAAAAAAAAAAAATACTTATCTATCTTCTTGTTTCAACTATGTCTTTTGTTCCTCTTTTTTTTTATCAACAATTTACTAATTTAGTGATACAATAATATGAAATTATATAATTTTTTTAGAAAAAATTATATCATCTTTTTGTTTGGTGCATTGAGAGAAAAGAATAGAAAAAGGCTAGGTGGCTTGCCAGGAACTTGCAGCTTAACCTATGTTTAACCTGATATGATAGAAAATAAGTTCAAGCTATTTAAAAAGGCTAAATTCTTTAATAGACCAAACCTAGACATATGAAATAGAATGTTAAGCCTTTAAAGATATATATAGAGTTTTATTATACTAATAGAAATCCAATAACAAGGGTTTAAATTTGGGCTTTTTATAATATTTAAATACCTTTATTCACTAAATTATTTGTCTTTTTAATTATATGTATATTTTATTATTTTAATATCTTTAATCATTTTGGCTGGAAAATCAAAAGTTAATCAAATAAAATAATTCTAAAACTTATTCCCTCCACAATAATAAACAAACACACATAAAAATTTTTATTCTCACACAACTCTCTCTCTCCTACCCAACACGCTTCTCTGTCACTGTCAATCTCTTCATCTTCTCTCCTTTTGACTCTTCTCTTTGATATGTGCTTCTCTTTCTTCCTCGTATTATTGTTACTATTTTTTTTATTTTGTTACCTTTTATCTTTGTTGTTATAATGTTAATTATCATTTATTAGTTAGGGTTTTATTATGTCAAAATTGATTTTTTAAGTTCAATTTTTTTTTTTGTTTATGTTGTCATTATTTTTATTTTTTCAAATATAAAACTTTATCAATTTTTTTATTGAAAGATTTTTACTTTATGACATTGATATAATGGAAGTAAAAAATATATGAACTAATGTCGTTTGCTAGTTTTTTTATGCATTACAATAGGTTTTAACAATGGCAAGATCTAGAACTCCTAGTGATTCATTGGCTGATTCTTTTTTTTTTTAAGTGGAGAAGAAATTAATTAGTTAGTACTAACACAAACAACTCGAATAATAGATACTGTAATTGCACAATTATAAATACCAACAACTACATCAACACCAATAGAGACAACAACTATTATAAGTCAACAAGTTGCTGATAAAATGGTGGTAATGAAACCACTATTACAAAAAAGGAAGAAGACTTTACAAATTTGAAAAGATTTTGATCAAGTTAAAAGTTCTAAAGGTATAAAAGTTATTTACAAATACTGCAAATCTATGTTTTCTTATGCTGAAAGGAGGTAGAAATTGCTTATAAAGGAGGTTGCATGTTGTTGTACAAAAGAAGCAACCATTGATTATGTTTCAACCTTTAAATTCAAGTGTTAATTCCTTTGTGACACGAGGTGTAAGATATTCTCATGAGAAGATGAGACAAATAATTACTACAATAATTATGATTCATGATCATCCTTTCAGCATTGTTGGGGTCAAAGTTTAGGCATAAAACTTCCAACATGCTAATTTTTATTTTTCATAAAGTTTTTCGTGTAAGATCCCGGATTTAAAAAAAATTATTAAATAAAAAATTTATTTATAATTTATTATATTTAATAGAGATTATATTTCTTAAGAGATTTTATATATCAATTAAACAATTTCTTATATATGATTTAAAGATTTAGTAATTCAATGATAATAAGAACTTTATATACTTTAATTTGAATAATTAGATTTTTAAGCTCTATTTTATAATTTAAAGAAAATTAGTTTGATTATCTCCAAATATTGAATTAGAGTATTGAATTGAAAATAATTTATAAATTGATGATTAAATGATACTTTTATAGATATTATTATTGAGTTAATAGTTAAAATCGTCCCTGAAAGATACCTCGATCTCCATTTTCGTCCCGAAAAGATAAATTTAATCAAAACCATCCTCAAAAGTTTTAAAATTGATCACGTTAGTCCTTCCGTCTATTCTGTAACTAACAACGTTAATTTTGCTAACGTGCGTGGCACGTTAGTTTTTTTTGCCAAGGTTCAAACCATTAGAAAATTAGAGCCCCAACACAACGACCCAACCCGGAGATCACACACTCTCCTTCTTCTCTACGCGTCTCAGCCTCCATGCCAGTTCCAACAGTTGTGGCTCCTCGTCGATGTCGTTTTTTCCCGCCGTCACCTACATCGGCGCCTTCATGTCAGCTCCCATCAGTATCTATTTTCATACCCCAACCCACTCAAATCCCAAACTGACCTCTCTCTCTCTCTCTCTCTCTCTCTCTCTCTCTCTCTCTCTGAGTGCTCAGGTTGGGTCAGCATCCAAAATTGGAGCAATCTCTAGCCGAGCAGCAGAGGCAGAAGTAATTAGGAATGCCATGATACTTGCAAATAATTTGGGGTTACAGAAAGTGCTTATTGAATCAGATAGCTTACCTATAGTGCATAATTTAAAATCGAAGAGCAGGGTTGGGGACATTGATCCAATATTGTTGGACATCCTACAGTTTGCAGGGGAGGATAATAGGTTCGGGTTCACTTGGACGCCAAGGGAGGGAAATAGATTAGCGCACAAAATTGCAGACATCTGGCTAACCGAATTGGATTGGGGGTGGAAAGCAAGCACTATACCATTGATGCGGCGGTGGAAGCAGCTGTGGAGCAGGGACTCTAAGACGCTTGATAGGCGGCGGAGGTTGACGTTCAAGCAAGGTGTGGTATCTTGGTGCATGAAATTGTGATTACACTTTTCACAACGCCGCACAACTAACCAGCAAGTGCACTGGGTCGTCCAAGTAATACCTTACGTGAGTAAGGGTCGATCCCATGGAGATTGTCGGCTTGAAGCAAGCTATGGTCATCTTGTAAATCTTAGTCAGGGGGATTCAAATGGTTATGAGGTTTTGATAATTAAAAGATAAATAAAACATAAAATAAAATAAAGATACTTATGTAATTCATTGGTGGAAATTTCAGATAAGCGTTTGGAGATGCTTTGTTGCTTCTGAACCTCTGCTTTCCTATTGTCTTCCAACCATGCGTGCTCCCTTCCATGGAAAGCTGTATGATCCTCTCAGATGAAAAATACTAGGTACGGTTTCTACACGGCTAATCAACTATCAGATTTCTCGTCTCGGATGAAAAATACCAGGTACAGCTACCGCACGGCTAATCATCTGTCGGTTCTCACTAGCGTCGGAATAGGATCTCTCTATCCTTTTGCACACTGTCACTACGCCCAACATTCGCGAGTTTGAAGCTCGTCACAGTCATCCCTTCCCAGATCCTACTTGGAATACCACACACAAGGTTTAGACTTTCCGGATCTCAAGAATGCTGCCAATTGGTTCTAGCCTATACCACGAAGGTTCTAATCTCCCGGACTCGGTCCGTAGATCAGAGACCCAATAGAATATATTCCGGCTATCATCCAATGACTACGTTGAACATCATGTAGACCACTTGTGGTTGTCAAGCATGCAAATCTTGGCTAAGCGAGTAACAAAGATAGTGGGTGATTGTCACAGGTCACCCCTTCATTCTGACTTAACTGAATTAAGTACGAGAGTATATCTTGGAGAAGAAGTAAGCGTGAATTGAAAGAGAAACAATAGTACTTGCATTAACTCATGAAGAACAACAGAGCTCCACACCTTAATCTATGAGGTGTAGAAACTCCACCGTTGAGAATACATAAAAGAAAAAGGTCTAGGCATGGCCGAATGGCCAGCCTCTAAGTCCCAAGATAGTATATTCAAAATATACGAATACAATAGTAAAAAGTGCTATTTATACTAAACTAGTAACTTAGGTTTACAGAAAATGAGTAACTAAGTGCAGATGGTGCAGAAATCCACTTCCGAGGCCCACTTGGTGTGTGCTTGGGCTAAGCATTGAAGCTTTCACATGCATAGGCCATTCTTGGAGTTAAACGCCAGCTTGGGTACCAGTTTGGGCATTTAACTCCAGTACTGGTGCCAATTCTGGCATTTTACGCCAGAAAAGGGTCTCTGATGGGCATTTGAACGCCAGTTTGGGCCATCAAATCTCGGACAAAGTATGGACTATTATATATTTCTGGAAAGCCCAAGATGTCTACTTTCCAACTCAATTGAGATTGCACCAATTGGGCTTCTTTAGCTCCAAAAAATCTACTTCGAGTGCAGGAGGGTCAGAATCCAACAGCATCTGCAGTCATTTCTCAGCCTCTGAATCAGATTTTTGCTCAGGTCCCTCAATTTAAGCCAGAAAATATATCTAAAATTACAGAAAAATACACAAACTCATAGTAAAGTCCAAAAATGTAATTTTTGCATAAAAATAATAAAAATATAATAAAAAATAACTAAAACATACTAAAAACTATGTAAAAACAATGCCAGAAAGGGTATAAATTATCCGCTCATCATATCTCTGCAACATCCGGCAATGACGGCAGTTGTTATTAGAGATAGTGCACAACGTGAAACTTGAAAAACAACCATTGCGGGGGTTGTGTTGCAGTAGGACGGGAATGGAGGCTCGAAGCTACTCAAATGGGTTGAGGAGGGATTTTCGGGGCGGGTACGAGTGGGTCGAGGTTTTGGTTAGTTAGGGTTTTGTTTCTGTTTCTTGGGCTTAATAGCCCATGACCAAAAAGACAAAAAAAACTAACATGTAACGTCAGCAAAATTAATGTTGGTAGTGACAGAATAGACGGAAGGACTAACATGATTAATTTTAAATCTTTCGAGGACGATTTTAATTAAATTTATCTTTCGGGGACAAATGGAGATCGGGGTATCTTTCAAGGACGATTTTGACTACTAACTTTATTATTATTGGATTCAAAATTAGTTTTCAATTACTATATTACCTTTTAATTTTATTAAAATTACTAAATTACCCAAAATCTCAAATTTCATACACAAAACCCTAACCCCCAAAATGAAACCCTAACTTTTCCAATCCTTTCGCCGCTACACCGCTTCCCTTTCTTCTCTAAAATGCTAACACGCAGCAGTACCAGAAATAAGAAGAGAAAGAAAAGGGAGAATGAGAGATCCGAGAATGAGGCTGCAACAGGGAAGAGAGAAGAGAGGAGAGGGAGCTGCTGCCTGATGAGCGGATGATTTATACCCTTTTTGGCACTATTTTTACATAGTTTTTAGTATGTTTTGTTTACTTTTTATTATATTTTTATTTATTTTTATGCAAAAATCATATTTCTAGACTTTACTATGAGTTTGTGTGTTTTTCTATAATTTCACGTATTTTCTGGCTAAAATTAAGGGACCTGAGCAAAAATCTGATTCAGAGGCTGTTGGATTCTGACCCTCCTGCACTTGAAGTAGATTTTCTGGAGCTACAGAAGCCCAATTGGCGCGCTCTCAATTTTGTTGGAAAGTAGACATTTTGAGCTTTCCGGGAATATATAATAGTCCATACTTTGGTGTGATTTTCGTGATCCCTGAGTTAAAACAAACCAATCTCATGGCACCCAAAGGAAGACAAACCGCTTCAAGAGACAAGAAAGAGAGCAGATCCAAAACAGGGGCTAGGAAGTCCTGGCTAATCTTGAGATACATGTTGGAAGAAATATGGTCCAGAAATTTTATGCAAATCTGTGGATGACAGAAAAGCAAAGATTAGAGGGAACTGCTTTCTACTCCTTTCGGACTATGGTTAGAGGGAAGGTTATTTACTTCCACTTTCACAAAGTGAGAGAGGTTCTTAAACTTCCTCAACTACAAGATGATCCAGAGTCCTTTAATAGGAGAATGGCCAAGGATAAAAGGCTAGATCAAGTTCTAGAGGACATATGCCTCCCTGGAACTAAGTGGATTACTAATTCAAAAGGTGTCCAAACCAACTAAAGAGAGGTGATCTCAAACCAGTTGCTAGAGGTTGGCTGAATTTCATTGGGCGTTCTATACTCCCAATCGGCAACCGATCTGAAGTCACTATCAAAAGAGCAGTGATGATTCATTGTATTATGCTCGGGAAGGAGGTAGAGATTCATCAGCTGATCCCTGTTGAAATTTACATATTTGCACACAAGGAATCCACTGAGGCCAAATTGGCCTACCCAAGCTTAATTAGTCTGTTATGTAAAGATGTGGGGATACAGATGGGTGTAGATGAATATATCACCGTTGAATGTCCAATCACCAAAAAAGTGATAGATGGACCTCAAATTCAAGATAACCTCATCAAGAGGGGGGCGCATGAGCTCTTCCCAGAAATTCCTCAATTTGACTATTGGGCTCGCTTAGAAGCATCTGTCACTAAGCTGCAAGAAGTTGTGAATCAACTCAAGAAAGAACAGCAGAATCGAAACAGCATGCTCTGCAAACTGCTCATAGAACAAGAGAAACAAGGGCGTGAAATACAGGAGCTAAAGCGTCAGAAGCTGTCCCTTGAAGAGTTGGACGTCCCACAGATTGAAGGAGCACCTACCCCTCAAAATCAAGGTTGTTGAGTCCTAACTCTGTGATAACTTTTACTATTAGAAACCTATTTTAAAGAGTTACATAAGCATTAGTATTAGAGTCATTTATTTTTATTTCTTTAATTTCCTTTCTTTTATTATTATTTGTTTGCTTTTATGTTTATTTTATGTCTTATTTTTATTACATGATTATTAAAGTTTAGTGTCTATGTCTTAAAATTATGAATGCCCCATGAATCCTTCACCTTTCTTAAATAAAAGAAATATTTTCTGAAAAAGAAAAAGAAATACATGGATTTAGAAATTTATCTTGAAATTAGTTTAATTATTTTGATGTGGTGGCAATACTTTTTGTTTTCTGAATGAATGCTTGAACAGTGCATATTTTTGATATTGTTGTTTATGAATGTTAAAATTGTTAGCTCTTGAAAGAATAATGAAAAAATAAAAATGTTATTGATAATCTGAAAAATCATAAAATTGATTCTTGAAGCAAGAAAAAGTAGTTAAGAACACAAAGCTTGCGAAAAAAAATATTTTTGCGAAAAAATAAAGAAAAAGTAAGCAGAAAAAGCCAATAACCTTTTAAACCAAAAGGCAAGGTTAAAAAGGATCCAAGGCTTTGAGCATTAATGGATAGGAGGGCCCAAAGGAATAAAATCCTGGCCTAAGCGGCTAAATCAAGCTGTCCCTAACCATGTGCTTGTGGCATGAAGGTGTCAATTGAAAGGCTTGAGATTGAGCGGTTAAAGTCTTGGTCTAAAGCCAAAAGAGTGTGCTTAAGAGCTCTGGACACCTCTAACTGAGGACTCTAGCAAAGCTGAGTCACAATCTGAAAAGGTTCACCCAGTTATGTGTCTGTGGCATTTATGTATCCGGTGGTAATACTGAAAAACAAAATGCTTAGGGTCACGGCCAAGACTTATAAAGTAGCTGTGTTCAAGAATCAACATACTGAACAAGGATAATCAATAACACTCTCTGAATTATGAGTTCCTATGGAAGCCAATCATTCTGAACTTCAAAGGATAAAGTGAGATGCCAAAATTGTTCAGAAGCAAGAAGCCACTAGCCTCGCTCATCTAATTAAAACTAATCTTCATTGATAATTTTGGAATTTATTGTATTTTCTCTTCTTTTTATCCTATATTGTTTTTAGTTGCTTGGGGACAAGCAACAATTTAAGTTTGGTGTTGTGATGAGCGGATAATTTATACCCTTTTTGGCACTGTTTTTACATAGTTTTTAGTATATTTTGTTTACTTTTTATTATATTTTTATTTATTTTTATGCAAAAATCACATTTATGAACTTTACTATGAGTTTGTGTATTTTTCTATAATTTCAGGTATTTTCTGGCTGAAATTGAAGGACCTGAGCAAAAATCCGATTTAGAGGCTGAAAAAGGACTGCAGATGCTGTTGGATTCTGACCCTTCTGTGCTCGAAGTGAATTTTCTGGAGTTACAGAAGCCCAATTGGCGCACTCTTAATTGCGTTGGAAAGTAGACATCTTGGGCTTTCCAGCAATATATAATAGTCCATTTTTTGCCCGAGATTTGATGGCCCAAACTGGCATTAAAAGCCAGCCAAAAACTTTCTGGCGTAAAACGCCAGAACTGGCATAATTCTTGGCGTTAAACACCCATTTTGGCACCCAAGGTGGCATTTAACTCCAACTTGAGGCATATGCACATGAAAGCTTGAGAGCTCAGCCTAAACACTCACCAAGTGGGTCTCGGAGGTAGATTTCTGTAATTTCTGCACTTAGTTACTCATTTTCTGTATACCTAAGTTACTAGTCTAGTATAAAAACTACTTTTAGAGATTCAGTTTACGACTTATGACATTTTTTACATTTCATATTGTATCTTCCACGGCATGAGTCTCTAAACCCCATAGGTGGGGGTGAGGAGCTCTGCTGTGTTTCAATGGATTAATGCAATTACTACTGTTTTCTATTCAATCACGCTTGATTCTATTCTAAGATACTCACTCGTACTTCAATCTAGAGAATGATATGATCCGTGAAACTCATCATTATTCTCAATTCTATGAACGCGTGCTTGACAACCACTCCTATTCTATCTGAGCTCAACGTAGTCATTGAGCGACAGCTTGAGTGCGTATCTCTTGGGTTTCTGATCCACAGACCGAGTTCGGAGGTCAAAACCTTCGTGGTATAGGCTAGAACCAATTGCCAGCATTCTTGGGATCCGGAAAGTCTAAACCTTGTCTGTGGTATTCAGAGTAGAATTTGGGAAGGGATGACTGTGACGAGCTTCAAACTCATGAATGTTGGGCGGAGTGACAGTGTGCAAAAGGATAGAGAGATCCTATTCCGATGCTAGTGAGAACCGACAGATGATTAGTCATGCGGTAGCTGTACCTGGTATTTGTCATCCGAGACGAGAAATTTGATAGTTGATTAGCCGTGCAGAAATTGTACCTGGTATTTTTCATCCGAGAGGATCATACAACTTACCATTAAAGGAAGCCATGCGTGTTTGGAGAAGAAGACAATAGGAAAGCAGAGATTCAGATGACAGAGTATCTCCAAAACCTCAACCTGTTCCTCATTACTGAATCACAAGTACCTTTTATTTCATGTTATTTATTTTTCATAAACAAAAACTATTTTTATTGTTAATCTCCTGACTAAGATTTACAAGATAACCATAGCTTGCTTCAAGCCGACAATCTCCGTGGAATCGACCCTTACTCACGTAAGGTATTACTTGGACGATCCAGTACACTTGCTGGTTAGTTGTGCGGAGTTGTGAAAAGTGTAATCACAATTTCGTTCACCACTGCCACCACGCCTAACCGCTGAAGCTCCGCCGTCGAACCCGTCACCTGTGTCGCCATCGTGAATCGCTAGTAGAGGAGAAGGAGAGAGACGAGTTCGCAAGGAAGAAGATGAAGCAGCGCCGTCACTCTGTCGCTATTCCTTGCTACTGCCGAGCCACCATTCGAGCTTCCACTTTACGCCGCCGTGACTCTCGTTCCGACCAGATCTGTCGCCACCAAACACGAAAGAGAGAGCTAGAGGCGAGGAGCAGAACGTGATAGAGCAGAGGAGGGCCTGTGTTACCGTCGTTGTACTCCTCTGCTGCTGCAAAAAACTGCCGCTGTCGCAATGGTGAAGGCCCGGTGAGAGAGAGACGAACCAGGAGCCAGCAGGGGTAGAGAACAGGGAGCTCCGTCACTACCCAGACGTTATTTCTGTTGTGGGTTGCGTCGCTGAGTCTCTGTCGCTGGAAAATAACGCGGTGGTTGCTGGGATTCGTCATGGAGCCACTGCCATTTTATTCCTCTATTACTTTCTAAGTACAATAAGTAATTTCTTTTCAGAACCTTTGATATATCAATTTCTATTATTTGTGGCTGAGTATTTTGCGGCGTTATTGCGATAGGGTTTAGCTTCGGTTCTTGCATGTGGTGTTTGATGGCTGCCGCTGTTACAGGTCGAGAAAAAAGGGGGTCTTTGACGCGCTGTATAGCTTTCGAGTTTCGACGAGTTGAGGTAGAGGGTTCCTTTTTAAAATTAAGAGTTTTAATTTAGGAATGCCCAAAATTATAGTAGATAATTGCAAATATGTTAACAATTTTAATGTTATTGAATTTGGATTATTGGCTGTGTTTTTGATTGAGTTTTTGGTTGTGAAAGTGAACGATAATTGATTTTGGTGTTAGTATGATAATAATTATGTACCTGTGAATTGAAAATTCGTTTAATGCTTATAAGGTTGTTTGAGATTGAGTGCTTGTTGGAAGTTTTGATTTCTACTTAATAGCATTGTAATTTGTTACTAAATCAAATTCTAATGAGTAATTTATGAAAAGGAAGTCTGTTGAATGACAAAAAAATTTGAGTTTGGATTTTCAAATTGAGTTCTTAAAATTGAATTCCTTAACTAAAAGTAGTAGCTTTGAAGATCTATAAATGATTTTACAAATAATAGAATTGTGCGGTGATAAATATGCTGATTATTGGGAAGTTATGAAATTGAGGGAGCCCGCAAGGGTGGTGAAGTCCAATTTTAAGGGGAGATGCTATCCAATTTCTTGTAAAAATATACGAAAAAGTGATTTCATTTTAAAAATCTGATTTATAAGCTTTTTTTTTTGACAAATTATTGATTTGATTTATTAATAACTATTGGTTTGATTCAATAGTACAAGATTTGAAAGGTCTTAATTTTATTAAAATAGAAAGTGGCTTAGCTTCAAAGAAAACATTTTAATTACTGTAAATTATTTGATATTTGAAATGGTTGAGAAATGGTTTGTGTAAGAACCGTGAATTAATTAACTGATTAATTAACGTAAAATAATAATAATTTAATTGTCTGAAATTGGTTCAAAATTTTAGAACGTTAATTGGAAAATTTAAATATGATATTTAGACTCAGTAGATTTTTCTGAGTTGGAAAATGTAATTTTCTTCGGAAAATTGTGTAAAAATGCGTAACGGTAAATTAACCGGCAGTACCGGCTTAAGTCTGTCAGGTACTGTGCGAGAATAATATAAACAGTAGAAAATCTTAGAAAAATATTTAGAATTGAAAACCGGACACTAATTTTAAAGGTTTGGCCCAAAGTTGGGCCAAACGGGGCAAAAATACTAACGGGTTGGACCGGGCCCAAGTTGGGCCCAAGCCCAACATTATATAAGTGCATCAAGTGGCCATTTCAGCCATTTTCAAACATAACAAGTAGCAGCAATTGAATGAGAGGAAGAGAGGAGAGGGTTTCACAAACATTATTCACCTCATCATTCATTTGATCATAACTCGAGTTACGGTGCTCCGATTTGCGTACCGTTAGCGGCTACGTGAAGCTTTCACCGAGCCCGTCAGTTCTATCTAACCTTTGTTGGTAAGATTTCGAATTTTCATCTCTTTTCCTCTGACCTAAAAATCCGAAAATATGGGTGATGATTTTGAAGGAATTTTTGTGCCTTCATTGTTTAGGTGGTACTTAAGGTTGGGCTATTGGTGGTTTATGCCCCAAACACCATCGAAAAAGGTAAGAAAACTCTTTACCTTGTGAAATTATGATTTTGATGAATCTTAGGTATTGATTTGTGATAATTAATGTGTATAGCTTTGGAAAAATTGGTTGTTGATGCTTGTTGAAGCTTGTTGGTAATTTTGGAAGCTTGGAAGTGGAGTTGCAAGCTGGAAATCTGACCTTGAAGGTGTTGGAGCCTTAAAAATTGAGGAAAAAGTGAAATTGGAAGTGTTCTAGGTTGAGAGGGGAATCGGCCAAGGTATGATTTTGATTTTCTGTATCTAAAATGTAATGTGGTTGTGAAAACTTAGGCTAGTGACCTTATGATAGGATTTTGGAATATTGATGTAGTTGTTGAATGAATTGGATTGAATTGAAAATATAAATACTGGTTGAGTGATTGTGAGTGGGGATGATTGTTGGCAAAGCATGTGAAGTTGTATGTGATATGGATTGATATGTTTAATTGAGGATAAGGTTGAAGCTCTTGTTGATGAGAATGATTTGGAGCGTGGTATTGATATGTGTATATATATGGTGATTGATGAAATTGAATGCTTGTTTGGAAATTGAGATAGGGAATGATGATTATGAATTGAATTATTGAATTGAGATTTGTTAAATATGGAAGAATTGGTGGGTTGAGGGTTGAATGTGGTTTGGAAATGATTGCTGTTGGAAAGGTGGGTTTTAGTTGGTCTTGGATGAAATTGGAAGTATATGCTTTTAGAAATTGCAAGTTTGAGTTTTGGTAAAAATGCAAATTTGATGAACTTCAACGGATCATGTTTTGAGCTATTATTTTTGGAATTTGATGATTTTTATATCAAAGGAGAGATAATTTCATAAGCTTTAAAATGGTTTAAATTTGGTGAAAATCTGTGCGCACGTACAGCCTTGTGCATACGCACACACGGGAAAAAGGCTACTGATGGGAGCGCTAGCACGCCCCTATGCACGCACACAATCAATAAGGTTTTGCAAGCTGTGCGTGCGTACAGCTCTGTGCGTACGCACACGTTGGGAATGACATCCTATTGATGGCTGATAAGAGAGGCAAACCGTCGGCTTAGAATTTTCCACAAATTGAGTTCCGTTGCAAGTATAGTCCAAGCCAACGGATAATGCTCACAATCAAAGTTTGAATTCAAAGATGTCACTATCCAAAACCAATTCTATTCCGGGAGCTTCAATTCCCGAGTCGTCTCCCATGGACACTTGAGAACAATGAGCGTGCAATTTTGGTTATGAAGCTCATGGGATTTTCAATAAAGAGATAAACATATGAAGCAATAAAAGAACATGCAAAATTATAATAAATGAACTAATAAAGGAATTGATGAAGTAACTATGCAATATAGACAAGTAAGGTGTAAAAGGAATTAATGTAAATGTGTATGTAGGAATTAAAGCATAAAAGATATCTTGGCTTGGAGTGAGCTAAGGGTCCTTTCCTTGTTGGAACCACAACTATGACAACTAGAATGGATCAATCTCACTTGTTTAACCCTCACATCGGGGAGTAAGTTAAATGAGCATAAGTGTTCTTAACCCACAAATCCTAAATTGCTTGCTAATTGCTTTAGCAACAACATAGCGTTAGTGGAAACAAGAACAATTAACAATCCAAGAATTGACACTAAATGTTGGACATTCCAACTCTAGGAATCCAATTGCTCACTTTCCCCAAGCCAAGAGATAAAAAACTAGCCCAAAATTATCATTGACATTTTGTCAAATACTTGGTGGAAAAAAACTCTAAACATGGGAAAAATGAGAATAAGCTTGAAACCAAAAGCAACAAATGATCTCAATCAATAATAAAAGCTCAAGAAAGCATGTAACAATCATCAATCATCAAATTCATCAACAAGAAATAGAAATTGCAAAAGAGAAGTAAAATTAAACTATAACTTGAAATATAAGAAAGAGTAAGAACAATGTAGCTATAAAGAGTAGTAACAAAGAGATACTTACAATGGAAACTAGCAAAATCCAAGATCAAAATTGGAAATGGAACTTGAATGTAAAACCCTAGTATAAACCCTAGTAGAGATGATGAAAAACTTAAAGAAAAACTATAGTAAAGCTTCCTATTACTACTCCTAAGCTACCCTAATGTTATGCTATGGTATGGTCTTTATTTTCCCTTCCTTATGAGCTAAATGGCTTCAGAAATGGGCCTCCAAACTACCAAATTCACGAGTCACGTGAGATTTTAATGAAGGCATGTGCGGCCACTTGTGCGTACGCACAGACGTGTGCGTACGCACACTTTGCCAAAAATCTCTACCCGTGCGTACGCACAGGAGGCTGTGCGCACGCACACTAGGTGATGCTTGAATGGACGCACGATGTGCACGATGCGGCTCACGCGCACGCATGGCTCTGATCTGATGGTTGTGCATACGCACGCAGGTCTGTGCGTATGCACACTTCGCTGAGCTCTCCTCCTTTGATTCTTCATGCTTCTTCCTCTTTGAATGCTCTTCTTCCATTCTCTCCAAGCCATTCCTACCTTACACCTCTGAAATCACTCACAAACAACATCAAGGCATTGAATGGAAGGTAAATAGAATAAAATTAATCAAATTAGGCACAAAAGAGCATATTTTCATAATCAAGCACAAATTAGGAGGAAGATTCAAACGTATGCTATTTCATGGAATAAGTGCAAGTTTATATGATTAAATCCATTCAATTTCAATCAAAAATCATCATCAAATATGGATTCATCAATTTCCCACACTTAAACGCTAGCATGTCCTCATGCTAAACACACTCAAAGGAGGTAGGTGAAAGGAAAACGATTTATTTTAAGTACTACCTAAATGCATGCAACTATCCTAAAGATTACTTACTAGTATGCACTATGCTAAGAGTTGGTAAAACAAACCATGAAATTTCAATCCATCACAAGAAGGGTTTGGGGCCAATACAAAGAGTGTATGCACTAAAATCAATGTCCAAAGAATTGAATTGAATTTTTCAAAACTAATCAACAAACAACTTGCAAGAAGATACAACATGAGATGCAAGAACATAGAATTGAGCGATCGAACCCCTCACCAGATGTGTATTCACTCAATTACTAAGTGTTTAGGGCTTAATCACTCAATTCTCCTTTTTATCATGCTTTTCTAAGATTTGCACGCCATCTAACAATCAACTACTATTTGATGCATGAAAAACAAATATCATGAGGTCTTTGGAGGGTTGTAATGGGGCCAGGGTTTAGGTAGGATAAATATGCTAAGTGGACTTAAAGAATTAGTTCTTTGATTAGCTTAAATGTCCACCTAATCCTATATCACCTATATACTCATAACAATGCAATCTATCTACCCAATTTTTCTCCTATCTCACCTTACTCATGCACTTTCTTTTCAAAACATGAACATATGCATCCTTTATTTCAACTTTTTATTTCACATTCTATTATGCACAAGTTTGTTTTTTTTTTAATTCTTGTCTTTGTTAGCACAAGAGATGCATATGACCTAAAACAAAGAACACATGAGCATTTTCCAATTGCCAATTTTTCACAATGAGTTCCATGCCTCTATCACCAATGCTTCCCAACAATTCCTCCCCACACTTAGAATATACACACTAATCCACCCAAGCTAATCAAAGAATAATTTAGGGACATCAATGGTTTTTCCCTTAAGGGGAAATAATGTGCTAAAATTAGAACAAAAGGGAATTACAGGCTCAACAAGGGTTCACAAAGGTGAGTGCAATGGTTGGCCATATAGGTTGGTGAGTTCAACATCAAAGATGGCCTCAATCATGCTAAATGCGTCCAAACAACAAATACAGGATATAAAGAATCATGCAAATCAATGATCACAATAAAAAAGGAGTATAATCGCACCAGAACAAATATTATGGTTGAAAAATGCAACCATCTATTAAAGCTCAAATCTTACAAGGTATGTTGTTCTAGCTCTTTTCTATGTTCCACAAATAGAATACTTTAAGTAAGTTGGAAAAACACAAAATTTTTCTTCAATTCAACCAATGGTATGCCCTAAGAAAGATTTCATGGAAATTCCTTGGTATTTCGCTAATTTATTCACTCTATCATGCAACATGCAAACATTAACTACCATATAACTATGAACTATAAAGTGATATATACAAACAAACTAACTAAGATGCAATAAAGATAAAGCTACTAAAATTGAGTAAAAAGAACTAAAAGAGTATTGCAAAGTGTTTTGAGACAAGAATTTTACCCCACAAAGTCATCGATCCTCCCCCACACTTAGTTCCTGCACGGTCCTCCGTGCATGCTTACGATCCGAGAGAATGAGAACTTTGGGGCCACTTTCAGCTGGTGGTCTCGGGAATGGGTTGGTCACCTTCATCATGCTCCTCCCCAACTAGCTTGAATGAAGCCTCAGGAGTTGGGATAGGGTCTCTTCCTTCTAGCTTTGCTACTATCCACTCAAAACGCTTCCGCTCCAGATGCTCCATGTGGTGGATATCGTGCAAGATGTCTCAGAATAATTCCGAAAGAAGCCGGAGGATTGGTAAAGGAGTCGATGAAGTTGGTAGACTTGATGGTGGTGCTATGGGTGCCTTCCTCCTCGAGGGTGTGATAAACCCATTTTTAGGGTTTATCTTGTGTTGAATTTAGAGAATTTTATCAACCTTTTCTCACATTTATTTAATGAAATAGCATGGTTTTGTGATTCTCCCTCATTTTGTGCTTAAGTGTGAAAACATGCTTTTAGGCCTTTAATTTGATGACTTTTATCCACCTTTGATTCCACTAGATGCCTTGATTTGTTTGTTAAGTGAATTCAGGTTGAAAAGGCAAGGAATGGATCAAAGGATTGAAGAGGAAAGCATGCAAAGTGGAGACATCATGGAAAGCCAAAGATTTGGGATGTACTCATCCACGTGCACGCGCAATGGATGTGCACGCGTGGATCGTAAAACTCCAGGGACGCACACGTGTGCTGTACGCGTACGCGTCGATGTCCACACGTGACTTCTTTAGTGAAATCGTGCCTGGCAAATTCAGAAGTGCCTCTGGCCCAGTTTGGAGCTGAATTTTGGCGGGAAAAGGTTAAAAGGACCAAAGATTGAAGAGGAATGCATCACTTTACACATGAGGAAATAGTTTAGTAAGTTAATGCTTTAGTTAGTTTCTAGAGAGAGAAGCTCTCTCTTCTCTCTAGAATTAGGATTAGGTTTAGGTTAATAAGCTTAGATCTAGGCTTTAATTCATCCTTTCATCTACTTCTACCTTTCAATTCTTTATTGCTACATCATGTTCTTCTATTCTCTTGTTGTAATTTTCTCTATTTTGTCTCTATACTTTGTTGTTGATCTACTCTTGTTCCTTTTATTTTCTTTTAATGCAATTTGAGGCAATTCATGTTAATTGTGCTTTCTTTGCTTGTTGTTGTTAATTCTTTGCAATTAGTTGTTGTTAGATTTCATTCTTGTTGTCAATTTACTATGATTTCCTTTTATACCTTCCAAGTGTTTGTCAAAATGATTGAAAGGATGTTAGAGTAGAATTTTATGTTCTTGGCTTGGGAAGGTAACTTAAGAATTCTTGAGTTACTAATGTCCAAGTGATTGATAGTTGGTAGCCATTGACTCTAGCTCTCATTAATTCAATTAGTGAATAGCTAGGACTTATGGACATGGATTGATATAGCTCATTTGACTTTTCTCTACTTGTTAGAGGATGATTTAATGGGATTGATCCTTGCAAATTATCATATTATGGTTAGTGATAAGGATAGAGATCCTTGACCACCAAACCTTGCTAAGACCTTTTCATCATTTGAATTCCTTTGCCACTTACTTTTCTTGTCTCATTCAAAACCCCAAAATATACATGTCCATAGCCAATAACAAGAACACTACCCTGCAATTCCTTTGAGAGACGACCCGAGGTTTAAATACTTCGCTTATTAGTTTTATTAGGGGTTTGTACTTGTGATAAACAATTTTTTGTATGAAAGGATTATTATTGGTTTAGAAACTATACTAGCAACGAGAATTTATTGTGAAATTCTAAACCGTCCAAAATCCATTCATCAAAATGGCACTGGTGCACAAAATTGTGATCTCAATGGCGCCAATAACTTGGTATGCACAATTGTAATCTCACTTCTTTTTCACAACTTTGCATAACTAACCAGCAAGTGCACTGGGTCGTCCAAGTAATAAACCTTATGTGAGTAAGGGTCGATCCCACGAAGATTGTCGGCTTGAAGCAAGCTATGGTCATCCTTGTAAATCTCAGTCAGGCGGATTCAAATGGTTATGAGGTTTTGATAATTAAAACATAAATAAAATATAAAATAAGATAGAAATACTTATGTAATTCATTGGTGAGAATTTCAGATAAAAATTATGGAGATGCTTTGCTCCCTCTGAATCTCTGGTTTCCTACTGTCTTCATTCAATCATTCATACTCATTTCCATGGCAAGTTGTATGTTGGGCATCACCGTTGTCAATGGCTACTTCCCATCCTCTCAGTGAAAATGGTCCAAATGCGCTGTCACAGCACGGCTAATCATTTGTCGGTTCTCGATCATGTTGGAATAGGATCCATTGATCCTTTTGCGTCTGTCACTACGCCCAACACTCGCGAGTTTGAAGCTCGTCATAGTCATCCCTTCCCAGATCCTACTCGGAATACCACAGACAAGGTTTAGACTTTCTGTATCTCAAGAATGGCCGCCAATAATTCTAGCTTATACCATGAAGACTCCGATCTTTCGGAATGGAGGCTAAGAGATAAATGCTCAATCCAAGGTAGAACGGAACTAGTTGTCAGGCACGCGTTCATAGGTTGAGAATAGTGATGAGTGTCACAGATCATCATATTCATCATGGTTGAAGTGCAAGCGAATATCTTAGAATGGGAATAAGCTTGAATTGAATAAGAAAACAATAGTACTTTGCATTAATTCACGAGGAACAGTAGAGCTCCACACCTTAATCTATGGTGTGTAGAAACTCTACCATTGAAAATACATAAGTGATGAAGGTCTAGGCATGGCCGAATGGCCAACCCCCTAAACGTGATCAATGAACATAAAATTATTCAAAAGATGATCAAAAGATGTGAAATAAATCACTAAAAGTAGTTTTTATACTAATCTAGTAACTAGGGTTTACAGAAATGAGTAAATGATGCAGAAATCCACTTCCAGGGCCCACTTGGTGTGTGCTTGGGCTGAGCATTGAGCTTTCATGTGTAGAGACTCCTTTTGGAGTTAAACGCCAGGTTGTAGCATATTTCTGGCGTTTAACTCTGATTTCCAACCTGTTTCTGGCGTTTAACTCCAGAATAGGGCAGGAAGTTGGCGTTTGAACGCCAGTTTGCATCGTCAAAACTCGGGCAAAGTATGGAATATTATATATTGATGAAAAGTGATGAGGCACAGAAGTTGGTGAATTAAAAATTATTAAAATAGTTACGTTGCAAGTATAGTTCTTAACTCACCGAAAATCTGTCTATCAATTTAGAAATATGTCACAGAGAGTTTAAATTAAAAATTACTGGGAGTTGGAGTCCCAGGTCGTCTCCCAACGAGTTGCAGAAAAGTGTGCTATTTTATTAATCAGATGTTCCAAAAGGTTGAGTTAAGTAGATGGAAAATTAAATTGAGAAAATTTAAATAATATGAATAAAAGCCTTGACTGGGAGTTGATTAGTTGGAATCTCTATTATTGATGGGATGATTTCAAGATTAATTTATAATTAATGGTTGTTCTGTTTAGTTATCCTTTACTAGGTAAAGGAAAGTCAAACAAGTTGGAATGCTAGATCTATTCACGAGTTGCAACCCACTTAGTTCAAAGGGATTGGTGTTAGTGACTGGATAGCAATCCAACAGTTAACCCAATTACAATTTCTCTTTCAATCCTTCCAACTCAAGAGTTCCTTTCAATCAACTCCCCATCAAGTGAAGAAACTACTCGCTCATTGTAAATAATAAATCCATAACATATGAAAGAGAATTAAAAGAAGACATGATTATTGGAATGGAAAATAAATTAAAATGGAAGAAATAATCCTTGTATTATATAATCATGAAAGTATTCAAATGACAAAATTGAACAAAGCAAAGAACATGAAAGAATAAAACCAAGTTAAGAGAACGAACTAGAATGACAAAGTCTTGATGAGGAAATAACTCTTCTCAATGTTTCAATGCTAAGACCAATTAAAAATTAAAATTCTAAAACCTAGAGAGAAAAAAAATCTAAAGGAGTAAAACTAGATCTAAAACTGAAAACTGTCTAGAATGAATGTTGTGTTTGTTTCTGCATATTCTCTGGCTCTAGTCTGCTGTTCCGGGCCGAAAACTGGGTCAAAATAAGGTCCAAAATCGCCCCCAGCGAATTCTGCAGATTATGCAGATCGCACATGTCACGCGATCGCGTCATCCATGCGGACGCGTTATTCGCGCTTTTCCTTGCCACGCGTTCGCGTCGTCCACGCTACTGCGTCGCTTGAGCTTTTCCAATCCGCGCGGCCGCGTGAGCCTTGCGGCCGCATCACTGCGAATTGCTCTCCTTCGCACGGTCGCGTGAGCCATGCGACCGCGTCACTTCTCGCTGGTTATCTCCTCAAATTCTTGTGTTCCTTCCATTTTTGCTAGCCTCCTTTCCAATCTCCAACTCATTCATGCCCTATAAAGTCTGAAACACTCAACACACAGATCACGGCATCGAATGGAATAAAGGAGAATTAAAAATACATAATTAAAGTCTCTAGGAAGCAGTTTTCAAACATGTTATAAATTCAGGAAGGAATTATAACTTCATGCTAATTTAATGAATAAGTGGGTAAGGATCATGATAAAACCACACAATTAAACACAATATAAACCATAAAATAGTGGTTTATCAACCTCCCCACACTTAAACATTAGCATGTCCTCATGCTTAATTGAAGGAGATAAGGAAATAAGTATGAACATGTAGAAACTCATGAAATGCAATGCAAGCCTATATATATATAAACAAATGCAACTATATGATTCTTGCCCACTTGATCAAAAGTAAATAAGCTCTTCAAAACAATTACAAATCAAACTCCACTAATTCTATCATTATACAATAAAACAGATAAAAGTGCAAGAAGATAGCTCATGAAAGCAGGGAACATGAAAATTCAAGCATTGAACCCTCACTGATAATGTATGTACGCTCTAATCTCTAGTGTATAGGGTAATCACTCTATCCTTCTCTAATTATGCTTTCTAACTTTTGTTCTTCTCCTAACCAATCAACAACAGTTAATATACCAATGCAAACATCATGAGGTCTTTTCAAGGTTGTAATGGGGCTAAGGTACAGGTAGGGGTATACATTTGGTCAAGTGAGCTAATAAATTGAATCTTTAATTAACCCAAGCTCCAACCCAACTTGTATATTTTTAATGTAATCTTAAAGTTCATACCTGGCTACCCAGAATTCCCTTTTTTAATCCATACTCATGTATCAACTTTGTATTTGATTCTATCATATGTGCATTGATCTTTGAATTCTGAATTTAACATTGGGGTAATTTTGTCCCCTTATATATATATATAGCTTATCAATGCACATAGATTTTTAATTCTTATAGTTTCACATGAGTAGGTATCCAAATTTCCATTAAATTCTCATGACACATTCCCTTAACAACTTTTGTTCCCACAATTTCCCACACTTAACTAGCACACACAATTCTATCTTAAGCTAACTAAAGATTCAATTTGGGATATACAATTGTTTTTCAGCTTAAGGTTAGTAATGTGGTAAAATATAGAACAAATGGGATTTAAAGGCTCAAAGTGGTTAACAAAGGTAATTGAAAAGGGTAGGCTTAATTTGGATAAGTGAGTTTAAACAAATAATGGCCTCAATCACGTGCAAGCATGCAAATATAATAAATATTGGACATATAAGATAAAACAAAATATAGATTACAATCATAGAGAAGTAAACACACAAGGACGAAATAATTATGGTTAAATAATGTAACCATACATAAAGGCTCAAATCTTTCACAGGTTGTGTGTTCTTTAGCTCAAATATCATGTTCCAAATACAACTCAAGCAAATTTATCATAAAAATTTTGAAAAATTAGTGAAATTTTGTTCCAAAGATAGAGTCTTAAAAAAAACTTATTGTCTTTTCAATCAAGTAGAACATGCATGCAACTATCCTAACCTATGCAATTTATTCTATTCTATAGAAGAAAGAAAATCTAACTAAAATTTCCTAATTATTGGTGCTAGAGAAGAGAAATTACCTCCGGAAGTCAAGTACTGACCGACCTCCCCACACTTAAGGCTTTGCACCGTCCTCGGTGCCGTCTGTCAGGAACAGGGGTGGGCTGGTAGCAGTATCTCCACAATCGAGAACGTCATGGCTCCCTGTGCTAGTAAAAGAAGTGGATTCTGGGGTGTTTGAGTCTCTGCGATCTCCTCTAAGTAGCTCCCTGAGGTGCTTGAATCTTCGGTTGTTACGGCGCTTTCTCAACTTAGCTTTGTGTTCTTGCCAATCCAAGCTTGTGATTATCTGCTGGAGCAATTCATCAGTTGTAGGTGCTTGTGGTGTTAAAGAAGGATTATCTTCAACTGGAGCAGTAGGAAGACTTGTAGTGGCTGCTGGAAGTCTGAGGTATTTCCCGTTAGGGACATACTGATCATCCCGTGGAAGCACGGCTTTGGTGTCCCCAGCTCTGTAGAAGACTCTGGCTGCTGAGATAAGATCTGAGACCAAGGCGGGGAAAGGTAAGTTGCCCGCAATTTGTACGTGTCCCATAGCATTCCGGATATGTCTTGAGAGATTCAGGGGTTGGTCTGTAAGGATGCACCATAGTAGAACAGCCATGTCCGCAGTGAAGGAGGACTCATGAGTGCTCGGAAAGACGTAATGGGACATGATCTATGCCCATATGCGAGCCTCCAAGGTAAGTGCTGAAGCCAAGATTCCCTTAGGGCGGGTACGGTGGTATCCATAGATCCAACGGCTGCCAGGTAATGCGATAACTCCGAGAACGGAGTCCCAGTTAAATTGGTACCTCTGGCGCTTAAGTGCGTCTTCTTGGAAGGCGTCCATTCCTTCTGGAATAGGGGGAAGACTCAGAGCTTACTGAATGGCTGTTTCTGTAATGGGGACTTGCTTCTGCTGGATATAAACAGACTGCAGGATTGGCATGTAGAAGTTAGAGTAGAACTCAACTACCCAAGAAAGATTAACCTGCCTTGGCTGTCTCCGTAGAAAACCCCATTGTCTTCGTTCAATTTGCGGCTCAACAAAGGTAGCAATATTGGATGGGAGGACAAGAAGGTATTCATTGTTATAGTTCCTTTCTGCCAGGATAGGGAACATCTGCTCACAGTAGCGATTGGGAAATCGCGCAGTTTCCTTTGCTGGAAAGGCTTTCTCTTTGTCATCAACCTTTATTATCCTCTTAACTCTTTTTGTTGAGGGCTTCACCGCGGTTGAAGATGGCTCTGCCACTGATGCTCTTTTAGTGCCTCTTCTTGTTGGGGGTTTAGGAGTTGCTTTCTCCTTTCCTTTCTTGGTGGCCATCCTAAAAAGAGAGGAGAAAGTAAATTAAAATCAAATAGATATATAGCAAGGAAGAGAATGGAAGAGTGGTGATGGATGCACATTAGGATGTAGTTGACATTAGCACAGGCTCTCGAGTACATGTGAAAAGCCAACAATGAAAAATAGTCAGTGCACCGAAAGATAAGTAGATGCAAGGTGTTTATTGGCATGCCGGAAAAGGGCATGAGTAGCATAGACCAAGCATCAGTTGTAACAAGCCAAAATATTTGTATTGACAATTAAATTCAATTAAAACAATAGTAAAGAGAATTTGTGAAAAGCAAGCATTGAATAGTAGAGTAAAGTAATGTAGAAAAGTGCATAATACTATATGGGCTTTTTCACAAACACATGGCATGCATGGTAAATAAGATATAGAAAGTATGAAGGTGAACATGCAAGCAATCCCATAAAAATAATAATTGTCAAACAAATTGCAACAATCCACAAGCATATAATGAGGAATAATGACTCAAATAAATTTCTAATACCATGTAAAAAGGAAAAGAAGAAGAAGGAAAATATGAATAATGAAAAGAAAAAGAAAAGAAAAAGAAAATAAGATATAAAATAATAAGAATGATAGAAAAGAGAAGAAGGAAGAAGAAAATAGAACCTTAGTAATGGAGGTGAGAGAGAGAGAGAGTGATAGGTGAGATAGAAGGAAGAAGGGAGAAGGAAGAAATAAGGAGGGAAAAGAAAAATTAGGATTTGGAGGAGAGAAAGATAAGATATGTGGCAGTTTTAGGTTGAGCTGTGCGGCGCATGCGACGCGGCCGCGTGGGGCACGCGTTCGCGTGGATGCGCTTCAAGTATGGTGATGCGATCGCGTCGGTCACGCGGTCGCGTGACCCATGTTATGCTTCTGGCGCGAATGTAGCCTCGCACCAGCACAACTCTCTGTTCAAATTAATTTATTTGCCAAAATTGGGACGGCGCGATCGCGTAGGTCACGCGATCGCGTGAGTGTGCGTCAGAAAATGGATGACTGATAAACCCATATTTCATGAGTTCTTTTGTGCTTAATTAGAGTGATTTATTCAACTCTTCAACTACTTATTCACATTAATTGCATAGTTTTACTTTCCCTTCCTTATTATGTCATATAATGAAAAACATGTTTCCTAAGCTTTAAAAATTAATTATTTTAATTACCTTTATTTCCATTCGATGCCGTGATTAGTGTGTTGAGTAGTTTCAGATTTTCTAAGGCTGAACGACTTAAAGGACGAAAAAGGAAACATGCTAGAATGGAAGGAGGAAGCAAAACGGAGCTTTAAAGAAACTGGTGTTCACGCGATCGCATGGATGACGCGATCGCGTGCCAAGCACGAATCAGCAGCGACGCGGCCGCATGACTGACGCGACCGCGCGCCTTGAGTAGAGCGCACATGACGCGGTCGCATGACTGACGCGACCGCGTGGAAAGGAAAAGCTCCAAACGACGTGACCGCGTGACCCACGTGGACGCGTGACAGAGGCCACGCATTAGAAATTACAGAATACGCCCCCAGCGAATTTTGAAGCCCTTTTTGGCCCAGATCCAAGTACAGACAGCATAGACCAGAGGTTATAAAGTGTGGGAATGCTTCCATTCAAAAAGAGCTCGCATATTTTCACCTTTCAATGATTTAGATTTAGTTGAGAGGGAGATCTTCTCTCTCTCTTTTAGGATTTAGGATTTCTTCTTGTTTTAAGAGTAACTCTGGATCCAGGTTTAATGTTCTTTTAGTTTTTACTTCTATTTATTTATTCCAACATTTGAATTGATTATTATAATTTGATCTAAGAATTCTTCCGTGTTACAGACAGTTATTTGAATTAATGATATTTGAGGTATTTTCAGTTCATGATTGTTCTCTTTGACTTAAGTTATCATTGCTTTCCATCTAAGGATATTTTTATTATTATTCCAGGAATTTTACTTTCTCTTTCCTTTTAGTTCTGGTTAAGAATTTAGTAACTCAACAGTTATTAAACTCAACATAATTGATAATCGTTATCTTGCTAATTGAGCTGAACTTAAATAATCCCAACCTTCTCTTAGGAAATAATTAGGATTCAAAGGTCAACTTAATTAGTCCCTTGACTTTCTTTTGCTCTGGTAAAGGTTGACCAAGTGGAGTTTAGATTCAACTTTCATTATTGTTGAGAGAGATAACTATGTTGGACCTCTAATTTTTCTACCTTGCTAAAAGTTGCTTTACAGTTATTATTTATCTTTAATTGCCATTTAATTCATTCGTCATTTAAATTGCTTGCTTCTCACCTTCTAAACCCCGATTACAACCCTTATAACCAATAATAAGAACATACTTCCTCGCAGTTCCTTGAGAAGACGACCCGAGGTTCGAATACTCGGTTAACAATTTTTAAAGGGGTTTGTTACTTGTGACACCCAACACGTTTGTACGAAGGGATTTTTGCCGGTTTAGAAACTATATTTACAACGCAACCGTTTCTATGAATTTCTTTACTGGTAGAAAACCCGACGTCAAAATGGCGCCGTTGGCGGGGAACTGCTAACGTGTGCCTTATTATTGGTTATTGTAAATATTTTTCTTTTGCTTGTTTAATTATTGTTGTTTTCCCTTTTTATCTTTATTTGCTACTATGAACTCTCACAAGCTTCTCTTCACCATTCGCCATCATATGATCCTTCCTTACCCTAATACCAATCCAATCGTTCCCAATCATCACCACTTTCCTTTGTATCATGTCCATGTCTGGCAAACCGCGAAGCAAAGGATCGCCTGCAAGAAACAATGATTAAATTTCAAACAACCATTCAACAACTGGAGCAAGTGCTAATTCAATGGGTCACTAGGCGCTCAAATATACAAGGATCAACCACAGCCCCATGTGGACAGCCTGATGAAGAGCGTAGCATGAAAGAAATACTAGAGACTCCAGTGGACAAGACAGAGAATGAATTCGTACTAGAACAAGTGGAAGAAGCTGTCATTGTTCAAGAAGAAGAGTTGGTTGAAGATCTAGGCGATGCTAAACTTCCTTGGGAATCCAGAATTGAGGAAAACTCCGTCCAAGATGCCACAGTTTATGCTAAGGAGGATACCGTACAATCTCCAGGGCAAGTCGGTTACAAAGAATCAGACGGAATAATCCAAGAAGCAAATTTCCTTGATGATGATAGTCACAAGTCTAGTGCTCCTAGTGATGAACTTGCGTCCGCAAGTGAATTCTCTAAGATCGAAGAATCTTCCGCAAGTGAATATGAAGATGATGCGGAGGTAGATTTTTCTCAACCTCCAATCTATGACTCGAGTGATGAGGAAGACATAGAAGACTTTGACCAGGATACAGATACAATTGAAGATCTTTGCAAGGAAGTGGAAGAATTCACAGAAGAGCACAAGGAAACGGAACTTGCAGAACCACCAAAAACACCTATCCCAAGGCCGTTACCACCCAATACAAGCTTCAAGTGGGTACAATCCTTATATTATAATTTTACTTATTCACTTGAATATGGTTTGCTTGAAACAGATGGCCAACTTAGAGCTCTCTGCGGCTTTAAGAGTAAGAGGGAAATGGCTTGTATTCAGAGCTGGTGCACCCGGTTCAATAAAGTTCCACGCTTCACCTCGAAGTACACGGATTGGTATCATGCTCAATTGCATGGATCACGGAGGACGTTTGGTCACCACGGTGAGATTCTACTTTTTAACCCGCCCGAATGGAAACTTACAAATAAAAATGGAGGCGGATCAAAAAACACAGCTTGGGATCATGGATTATGTTCTGACATTCGTCATCCCGGGAGGCTGGATATCTGTTTAAAGCTGCGCAGGAGCTTTACATGCCTAGTTTGGGACCCCGGAGGCTATTGGCATTCCAAGCACTGGTGGAGATTTTTGGACGAATTTAAACACAAGCCACCATAACAGGATATTCTTCCAATGTCCAACTTAAGGACTTTAACTAAAAGTGCTAGGTGGGAGACAACCCACCATGGTATGGTCGCTTCTTTTTCAATTTATTTCTTGTTAATTGCTTTCATTTTCCCTTTTTCTTTTTAATTTATTAAACCTAGAATCATGCATAAGCATCTACGATAGTCATTGCATTCTGCACTTTTCATGCATAAAAAAAAAGTGGTTGCATGGCGCGACCGCATGCCCCATGCGATCGCGTCATATCGCGAAAGACACCACCCATGCGACCGCGTGACCCACGCGGCCGCGTGATATATATATCGGCGTAAGGATCCAACGAATAGAAAGTTGGGCTGGAATCGTGCGGCCCTTGTGCGTTTCACACAAATTGGCCCACGCGATCGCATGCCTCATGCGATCGCGTCACATGTACAATATCAATCCCACGCGATCGCGTGAGCGACGCGATCGCGTCGCATGGATTGCACATCACCCCAAAAGAAGACAGAGAGTTGCGCTGAAACGGCGCTGGAGTCATGCGTTTAGCACGAATTCCAGCGACGCGATCGCGCGACCCATGCGATCGCGTCAACCTTCTTTCCCCCTTCTCATGCGATCGCGCACTCCACGCGATCGCGTCACTCCCATTCTCGTCCCAGCGATGCGATCGCGTGCCCCACGCGGCCGCGTGGATTCGAAAACATAACCCCACAGCCCGCGAACCCTATCAGTCGCGCAGCCCTCCCCTTTCACCCCCAACCCTCTTCTCCTTCTCTCTTCTTCTCCTTCCCCCCCACCGCCAGCACCCCAGCCGCCACACCACCACCCCAACGCTGCCGCCACCCCGTACGCCGCGCCCTAACCCCCTCCCTTCCCTTCTCCTCCCTTCCTCCTCTCCCCTCCCCTCTCCGCCACTGCCTCCGCGACCACCGCTCCCCACCGCCGGCACCCCAGCCGCACACCCCTCCGCCACCCACCCGCAAGCCCCCCTCCCTTCCTCTATCACCAACCCAAATCCTCGCCGCCACTGCCCCCTCCGCCACCACCACCGCGTCGCCGTGCACCACCACCGTGCCGGACGCCGCCGCAGCCACCTTCTTCCCTGTTCCACCCCTTCCGCTTACCAGGTTCCGCAACACGCAACCATTTTTTCATATCTGTTCGTCACTTTTCTGTATTTTTTATTCCGTTTATGTTCATAATTAGGATAGTTAGACTTGCATGTTGTAGTGGATTTTTAGGTTGTTAGGTAGCTTAGGCTGTGGTTAGTGGATCTAGGTCTGTTTACTTGCACTGTTCTTACTTCTGTTTTATCCTATGTGCAAATCTGTTGCTGCTATAATCATGATTCATATGCTGCTTTCTTGTATGTTACTGCTGTTTACATTGAGATTTTATGTTTATTTTATATCTATGTACATGCAGCTTATTTTTTTATTCATATGAACTGATTAAATTGCTGTTTATTTTCCGGGACAATCCAATTTTAGCCAGAATGCTGCCCAAATTTTTTTATTTTTGTTTTCATTCACGTTTTGGTTTGGCATTCCTGAATTCTGTTTTGCTCTGCTTTACCCAAACCACTACATGAATGCTTGGGCAGACCTTCTTATTTTTTTGATTTTCTGGTTCATAAACTGCTTGTTCAATTGTGAGTACTTCCATGCTTACCTGTGAATCCTTGTTATATGGAATTTTTCTATGCCACTTACCTTCCTAACTCACTAATTTTAATTTACTAATTTCTTTTTCAAATCCTAACCATACTAACCCTTTTAATCTCTTTTCTGATTATTTTCACTTTCCTATAATTTTCTCACTATGGCATATTGATTTTTCTTTCCATTTAACATTCATTCACTCACTTTCTATTACTCATTTTCCTTATTTTATTTCTCTCTTAGCGCTTTGAGTTTCCTTTATTTAAATTGCCTATTTGCTTTCCTGTTTTATCCATTTCCTGGTTTTATGTTTTTCAGGATGTCTGCCTCACAGAGGAAAGGTAAAGGCAAGGCCACTGGCAAGCGCAAGAGAGGAGATTCCTCCCAGTCCATCATTGCTCTAATGCACGATTCATCATGGCGGGAGAAGAACTGCACACCGCAGGAGAAAGCTAACCCGCTGCTTCCTGCAAATGATCCTATAAAATTTGCAAACCGGTACTGTGAACTGAAGTACCCAGCTTTTGCAAACTCCAGAAATCTATACCTGGAACGTACCTTGAAGATTCCAGAAGCCCTCCAGCAGTACATTACTGAGCAAATCAAGCAAAGGGGCTGGTTCTTTTTGGAGAGACCACTGACAGAGGTCAATGCATCTTGGGTCAGGGAATTCTGTTGCAACTACTACCTTACTACCCTTGATGCAGTAAACCTGAGGGGAAAGCAAATTCTGGTCACAGAGGAAGCCATAGAGACCATTCTCCAGCTCCCAGCCAAGTCCGATCAGCCGATGGTTTTGCACAGGCTGAGGAGGACATGGGCCAGATGCAGTTTGACTGGGATGCTGTGAAGGCAAGAATAGCTCTCGACCCTGCTGTTCCTTGCGAGATGGGTCAGGAGACCACTATGCCTAGAGGGATCAAGAGAGTGTACTTGAATGATGAGGCTCGGCTTTGGCATCAGATCTTGAGTAACTTTGTGATGTCGAGTACTCACGAGACGGAGATCCCGGCTACCATGATCACCCTCCTTTGGTGTGTGCTGGAGGGTAAGGACATTTATCTGCCTCGTTTTATCCGGCATTATATGGCCAGGGCCCACGTCCGAGGCACCCTCCCCTTTCCTTACCTGGTTACACGGCTAGGCCGTCAGGCTGATGTGCCTTGGGAGGATGCCGATGAGAGACCACCCGCAGCGGACTGTAGGAAGATCATCCCGCATAGCAGGAACTTCCTTTCTTTGGGCTACAGACCACCACCTGTCACTGCTACTGATGAGACAGCCCCTCCGTCTGCTGGACCCTCTTTATCCACAGCTGCCCCAGCTACCCTTGCTGCCACCACTGCACCTCCACCCGCCTTTGAGCCAGTCTATCGCCTCGTGCACCGTCTATTCCGCCAGCTTGATCAGATGGAGCGCCGTAACAGGCGCCGGTATGAGAGATTAGAGCGCCGCAGCAGGCGACGCTATTCCCATCTGAAGCTAATGATCAGACAGGGCGCCGACATCCCCTCAGATCCCGACACCCCTTCAGAGCCATCAGAGGATGAGCACGAGGAGGAGGCTGAGCACGAAGAGGAGCCTCATTCCCAGGCAGAGACTCATCAGCAGGCAGCCACAGAGCAGACTGCCCCGCATCAGGAGGTTATGCCCCAGATAGAGGCTGTAAATCCAGAGATCCCGCTCCAGTCCGTCCCACCTCCACAACAGCCAGACCCCGAGCCCACCACCGCCACAGAGACCCCAGCTGCCATCCCTACCAGTGATGACACTCCTTCACACCAGGCTTGATTGAGCATCGAGGACGATGTTTCATTTTAAGTGTGGGGAGGTCGCCATCTCTGGCGTTTATTTTGGTGAACCACTACATACTTTTTCTTTTATTTTGGACATTTTTCTGTATTTTTCTTTTATTGTTATTTTCTGAGTACTTATACATTGCTACTTGTGTATTTTACTCTATTTTCTGCATTTTGCATCTTTAGTTCATATCTTAGCTATTTAGTTCATTTTAGTTATTTAGTTTAGTTTGCAATTCTGATTTATTAGTGGATTAATTAGTATAGTTTACCCTTTTTAGCATAAGATAGTATAGTTTAAATAGAAAAATATAAAAAGGAAGTAAACTAGGAACTTTAACAGAATCAAAATAACCCACACCTTGTATATATAGCATTACATGTTAGTTGACAACATTTCATCAAGGAGGAACATTAAAACTTTAAAAGCTACCCTAAATAATTTTTTTCAAGAGAATAATGGGAATTTTTAACTAAACCTGCATACAATATATGAATAATATATGATGCTTGAGTTAGAGAACACACAGCCTGTGAGTCTTGAGCTTAAATTGTATGGTTGCATTCAAACCATAATTTCATTTCTGTGTGTCACATTTCTTTTTATTCTAATGTTCTTTACTTTGCTTTAATCTATATGTCCAATTATAGAATATAGAATAAGATACATACCAAGAGAATGATTGAGGCCATCATTTGATTTTAGCTCACTTACCCCAAATTAGCCTACCTTTTACATCACCCTTGTTAGCCCCCTTGAGCCTTTTAAAACCCATTTATTCTATTTAGCCAAATTACTAGCCTTAAGCAAAAAAACAAAATAAAATTCCAAGTGAATCCTTGGTTAGCTTAAGATAGACAAATTATGAATAGAGTAAAATGTGGGAAGCCTTTTGGGAACATGGGTAATAGAAACAAAAAGGTAGAAAAGCAAAAGGGAATAAAATAAAATTTGGGAAGCATGCTCATGAGAAAATCTAAATGATTCAATTATCATGTGCATTAAAAAAAATTTTTTTTTTATTCAGCATCCAAATAAGAGGGGATACAAAAAAAAAAGAAGAAATTCCCCAATGAAAATAATGCACATAGAATAAAAATAAAAAGTAAAACATGAGCATGTAACAATAAGTGGGAAATTATGGGAAATTAGGTAAAGAAATTTTATTTTGCTAGATATGTATGTTAGGTGAGATCTTAGTCTAATTAAGGATTCACTTATTAGCTCACATAACCCTATACATAAATCCTTACCCTTACCATGGCCCCATTACAACCTTAATTAAGACCTCATGACTTTTTGGTATGACTATGTTCTATAATTGTTGATTGGTTAGATGAGAAACAAAGCTGTAGAAACTAAGAATAAAAAGAAAAATAGAGTGAATAAACCCAATAAACACTGAGTGACTAGAGAGTAAACACAAAATCCAGTGAGGGTTCAATAACTCATTAACATATATCTGTGCTTAAAATTTACCGATTGTTTTGCAAGTTTGTACAATGCTTTCTTTCCCATCTCAATTGCTAAAGTACTTTATTATTTAAGGGTTGGCTATATATATACACACAACTCCTTGAGAATGTGAATTAACTTAGCTACATGTAAGCTTTATATATGAGTGGATGAATTAGAATTGCATGACTCATTAGGTAGATGCATTTAGCATAGGTTGCATTTCATAACATTCCATCACTTTAACCTTAATTATTTACCTTGGATTTAGCATGAGGACATGCTAGTGTTTAAGTGTGGGGAGGTTGATAAACCCATATTTCATGAGTTCTTTTGTGCTGAATTAGAGTGATTTATTCAACTCTTCACCTACTTATTCACATTAATTGCATAGTTTTACTTTCCCTTCCTTATTATGTCATATAATGAAAAACATGTTTCCTAAGCTTTAAAAATTAATTATTTTAATTACCTTTATTTTCATTCGATGCTGTGATTAGTGTGTTGAGTAGTTTCAGATTTTCTAAGGCTGAACGACTTAAAGGACGAAAAAGGAAACATGCTAGAATGGAAGGAGGAAGCAAAACAGAGCTTTAAAGAAACTGGTGTTCACGCGATCGCATGGATGACGCGATCGCGTGCCAAGCACGAATCAGCAGCGACGCGGCCGCATGACTGACGCGACCGCGTGGAAAGGAAAAGCTCCAAATGACGCAACCGCGTGACCCACGCGGACGCGTGACAGAGGCCACGCATCAGAAATTACAGAATACGCCCCCAGCGAATTCTGAAGCCCTTTTTGGCCCAGATCCAAGTACAGACAGCATAGACCAGAGGTTATAAAGTGTGGGAATGCTTCCATTCAAAAAGAGCTCGCATATTTTCACCTTTAAATGATTTAGATTTAGTTGAGAGGGAGATCTTCTCTCTCTCTTTTAGGATTTAGGATTTCTTCTTGTTTTAAGAGTAACTCTGGATCCAGGTTTAATGTTCTTTTAGTTTTTACTTCTATTTATTTATTCCAACATTTGAATTGATTATTATAATTTGATCTAAGAATCCTTCTGTGTTACAGACAGTTATTTGAATTAATGATATTTGAGGTATTTTCAGTTCATGATTGTTCTCTTTGACTTAAGTTATCATTGCTTTCCATCTAAGGATATTTTTATTATTATTCCAGCAATTTTACTTTCTCTTTCCTTTTAGTTCTGATTAAGAATTTAGTAACTCAACAGTTATTAAACTCAACATAATTGATAATCGTTATCTTGCTAATTGAGCTGAACTTAAATAATCCCAACCTTCTCTTAGGAAATAATTAGGATTCAAAGGTCAACTTAATTAGTCCCTTGACTTTCCTTTGCTTTGGTAAAGGTTGACCAAGTGGAGTTTAGATTCAACTTTCATTATTGTTGAGAGAGATAACTATGTTGGACCTCTAATTTTTCTACCTTGCTAAAAGTTGCTTTACAGTTATTATTTATCTTTAATTGCCATTTAATTCATTCGTCATTTAAATTGCTTGCTTCTCACCTTCTAAACCCCGATTACAACCCTTATAACCATTAATAAGAACATACTTCCTCGCAGTTCCTTGAGAAGACGACCCGAGGTTCGAATACTCGGTTAACAATTTTTAAAGGGGTTTGTTACTTGTGACACCCAACACGTTTGTACGAAGGGATTTTTGCCGGTTTAGAAACTATATCTATAACGCAACCGTTTCTATGAATTTCTTTACTGGTAGAAAACCCGACGTCAATAACGCGGCCGCGTCGGCGACGCGGTCGCGTGATAAGGATTGTGCTTCCAGCACCAATCCAGCATCACTCTCGCACAATATTTCATTGTGCACCCTTTTACGTCGAAAACTCAGGGCACGCGGCCGCGTGGGGCACGCAGTCGCGTGGGAGGCCATGATTCCCATGCGACGCGAACGCGTCAGCAACGCGGTCGCATGGGTTGATTTGTGCCATTGGCACGCCTCCAGCCACGCTCCAGCATGACTTTCTGTTCATCTTTATTTTTCTTTACTCTCCTTACGACGCGGACGCGTCGCTAATGCGATTGCGTCGCGTAGCGAAATTTTTTTTTTTGTTTTTTGAAAATAAAAACATGTAAATGCAGATGCACGAAAGTACTAAGAAAGAGAAGAGTTATTGAATAGAAAAAACTAAAAATAAAGAAAAGAACGATCATACCATGGTGGGTTGTCTCCCACCTAGCACTTTGCTTTAACGTCCATAAGTTGGATGCTCCACTAGCTCAATCTTCTGCTATATGGGAATCTTCCAAGAGGAAGATCTCAAGCTCCTTGTTTCTCTGCATCTTCTCACCATGGTATAGCTTCAGGCATTGTCCATTAACCTTAATAAGTTCAGAGCTTGAAGGATGGCTTAGGTGATAAACTCCGTACGGTTCGGCCTTCTCTACTCTGTATGGACCTTCCCATCTTGATCTCAGCTTACCTGGCATGAGCCTTAGTCGAGATTTGTAAAGGAGGACTAAATCCCCAGGTTGGAACTCTTTCTTCTTGATGTTTTGATCATGTACAGCCTTCATCTTTTCCTTGTATATTCTGGAGTTTTCATAAGCTTCTAGGCGAAGGCTCTCCAGTTCCTGCAGTTGAAACTTCCTTTCATCTCCGGCTTTTTCAATTCCCATGTTGCACTCCTTAACTGCCCAAAAAGCTCTGTGTTCTACTTCAACTGGGAGATGACAAGCTTTTCCATAAACCAAGCGGAAAGGACTCATCCCAATGGGTGTCTTGTATGCTGTTCTATATGCCCAGAGTGCATCTTGTAGCCTGGTGCTCCAGTCTTTTCTATGAGGCTTTACTATCTTTTGCAAGATACACTTAATTTCTCTGTTTGACACCTCGGCTTGCACATTAGTTTGGGGATGGTAAGCTGTTGCAACTTTATGAATTATTCTATGCTTCTCTATTAATCCTGTCAGTCTCCTGTTACAAAAATGGGTGCCTTGATCGCTCACGATTGCTCGTGGTGATCCGAAGCGACATATAATATAGTTTCTCACAAAGGAAACAATAGTGTTAGCATCATCAGTGCGGGTAGGAATTGCTTCCACCCATTTGGAAACATAATCCACAGCTAACAATATATAAAAATATCCATTAGAATTTGGAAATGGACCCATGAAGTCAATGCCCCAAACATAAAAAATTTCACAGAAAAGCATAATTTGTTGAGGCATCTCATCTCTCCTGGATATATTGCCAAATTTCTGGCATGGGAGACAAGATTTACAAAACTCAGCAGCGTCTCTAAAAAGAGTAGGCCACCAGAATCCACAGTCTAAGATCTTTCTAGCTATTCTTTGAGGGCCAAAATGTCCTCCACTCTCAGATGAGTGACAGGTCTCTAAAATGGACTGAAATTCTGATTGAGGCACACAACGTCTAATTACTTGATCAGCGCCACATCTCCATAAATATGGGTCATCCCATATATAATATTTAGACTCGCTTTTCAGCTTGTCTCTTTGATGCTTAGAAAAATTTGGAGGAAATGTGCGGCTAACTAAATAATTAGCAACAGGTGCATACCAAGGGACTACCTCAGATACTGCTTGCAGGTTATCAAAAGGAAAATTATCATCTATAGGAGTAGAATCATCCTTAATATGCTCAAGGCGACTCAAGTGGTCTGCCACTAAATTATGATTACCACTCCTATCCTTTATTTCTAAATCAAATTCTTGTAACAGTAGTATCAAACGTATAAGTCTTGGTTTGGACTCCTTTTTAGCTAATAGATACTTTAAAGTTGCATGGTCCGAATACACTACTACTCTAGTACCAAGTAAATAAGCTCGGAATTTATCCAGAGCAAAAACAATAGCAAGAAGCTCTTTCTCAGTAGTAGTATAGTTGGACTGGGCATTGTCTAAAGTCTTAGACGCATAAGCAATAACAAAAGGATCCTTACCTTCATGCTGAGCCAGCGCTGCTCCTACTGCATGGTTGGAAGCATCGCACATGATTTCAAATGGCTGGCTCGAGTCTGGTCCTCTCACAATTGGAGCTTGAGTCAGAACAGTCTTCAGCTTATCAAACGCTTGTTTGCAATCCTCACTGAACTCGAACTCAATATCCTTCTGCAGTAATCTGGATAAGGGAAGTGCGACCTTACTAAAGTCCTTAATAAATCTCCTGTAAAAACCTGCATGGCCAAGGAACGAACGGACTTCCCTCACAGAAGAGGGGTAAGGTAAACTAGAAATAACATTCACCTTTGCTGGGTCTACAGAAATGCCATTATTAGATGCCACATGTCCTAATACAATTCCTTGTTTTACCATAAAGTGACATTTTTTGAAATTTAATACAAGGTTTGTATTAACACATCTATCTAATACTCTAGATAATCCATCTAAGCAAAGGCTAAAAGAATCACCATAAACGCTAAAATCGTCCATAAAAACTTTCATACAGTCCTCAATAAGATCAGAGAAAAGACTCATCATGCACCTTTGGAAAGTAGTTGGTGCATTGCACAAGCCAAAGGGCATTCTCTTGTAAGTCCCAAAAGGACATGTAAAAGTAGTCTTTTCCTGATCCTCAGGAGCTATATGAATCTGGAAATAACCTGTGTAACCATCTAAAAAGCAATAATGTGATTTACCTGACAGGCGATCCAGCATTTGATCAATGAATGGAAGTGGGTAGTGATCCTTACGGGTAGCTTGGTTGAGACGCCTGTAATCAATGCAGACTCTCCAAGCATTCTGAACTCTAGTTGCTATGAGCTCTCCATGCTCATTCTTCACTGTAGTGACTCCAGACTTCTTGGGCACCACTTGTACTGGGCTTACCCATTCACTGTCTGAAATGGGATATATGATACCTGCTTCCAATAGTCTGGTCACTTCCTTTTTGACAACTTCCAAGATGGTGGGATTCAATCTTCTTTGGGGTTGACGGACAGGTCTTGCTCCCTTTTCTAAAAATATTCTGTGCTCACATACTTGAGGGTTAATGCCTACTATGTCTGCCAAGCTCCACCCAATTGCCTTCTTATGCTTCCTCAGCACATCAAGTAACTACTCTTCTTGTTGAGAAGTAAGTTCCCTTGCAATGATAACTGGAAACCTCTGCTCATCTTCGAGATAAGCATATTTGAGATGCGGAGGGAGGGGTTTCAATTCTAACTTCTGATCATGAGCAGGCTCTGGATTATTTGGGGCTTGTGAAAATGGCGAAGTGCCCTCATTGTCAGTTAAAAGGGTCCCCACACTTGGACCTTGTCCAGTGTGCCTCTGATGAGCGGATATTTTATACGCTTTTTGGGGTTAATTTCATATAGTTTTGAGTATGTTTTAGTTAGTTTCTAGTTTATTTCCAGTAGTTTTTAGGAAAAATTCATATTTCTGGACTTTACTATGAGTTGTGTGTTTTTCTGTAATTTCAGGTATTTTTCTGGCTGAAATTGAAGGAGCTGAGCAAAAATCTGATTCAGGCTGAAAAAGGACTGCTGATGCTGTTGGATTCTGACCTCCCTGCACTCAAAGTGGATTTTCTGGAGCTACAGAACTCGAAATGGCGTGCTTCCAATTGCGTTGGAAAGTAGACATCCAGGGATTTCCAGCAATATATAATAGTCCATACTTTGCACAAGGATAAACGACGTAAACTGGCGTTCAACGCCAGTCCTCTGCCCAATTCTGGCGTCCAGCGCCAGAAAAGGATCAAAAGCTGGAGTTGAACGCCCAAACTTGCATAAAAACTGGCGTTCAACTCCACAAATGGCCTCTGCACGTGAATTGCTTAAGTCTCAGCCCCAGCACACACCAAGTGGGCCCCAGCACACACCAAGTGGGCCCCAGAAGTGGATCTCTGCATCATCCATCATAGTTTATCCAATTTTTGTAAACCTAGGCTACTAGTTTAATATTTAAACAACTTTTAGAGACTTATTTTTTATCTCATGACATTTCAGATCTAAACTTTGTATTCTCTGATGGCATGAGTCTCTAAACCCCATTGTTGGGGGTGAGGAGCTCTGCTATGTCTCAATGAATTAATGCAAGTATTTCTGTTCTCTATTCAAACACGCTTGTTCCTATCTAAGATGTTCATTCGCGCTTAACTGTGATGAAGGTGATGATCAGTGACATTCATCACCTTCCTCAAACCAAGAACGTGTGCCTGACAACCACCTCCGTTCTACATCCGACTGAATGAGTATCTCTGAGATCTCTTAATCAGAATCTCCGTGGTATAAGCTAGAACTGATGGCGGCATTCATGAGAATCCGGAAAGTCTAAACCTTGTCTGTGGTATTCCGAGTAGGATTCAAGGATTGAATGACTGTGACGAGCTTCAAACTCCTGAAGGCTGGGCGTTAGTGACAGATGCAAAAGGATAGTAAATCCTATTCCAACCGTATCGAAAACCAACCGGTGATTAGCCGTGCTGTGACAGAGCGCGTGAGCGTAGTTTTCACTGGAAGGATGGAAGGTAGCCATTGACAACGGTGATCCACCAACACACAGCTTGCCATAGGAGGACGTGCGTGCGTGAATCAGAAGACAGAGGAAAGCAGAGATTCAGAAGACAAAGCATCTCCACAACTCCAACATATTCTCCATTACTGCACAACAAGTAACCTTTAATTTATGCTCTCTTGGTTATTCACAATTCAACTGATAAACATAATTGACTTCCTGACTAAGATTTACAAGATAGCCATAGATTGCTTCAAACCAACAATCTCCGTGGGATTCGACCCTTACTCACGTGAGGTATTACTTGGACGACCCAGTGCACTTGCTGGTTAGTGGTACGCGTTGTGAAAAGTGTGATTCACAATTCGTGCACCAAGTTTTTGGCGCCGTTGCCGGGGATTGTTCGTGTTTGGACAACTAACGGTTTATTTTGTTGCTTAGATTAGGAAAAATTTCTTTTTTTTTGGTTTAGAGTCTTTTATTATTTATCCCTTGTTAAAACACTTTAAATTTATAGCTCAGTTAGTTAGAACGTGGTGTTTATGTTCATGGTAATTGGCTATCATATTTTTTAAAACCTTTTTCAAAAATAATTTTTCTATTAAATCCTGTGCCAAACTTTAAGTTTGGTGTTTTCTTGTTGATTTTTCTTAAAATTTTCGAAAATTTTCATAACTCATTTGGCTAGAGCGTTAATCTGTGTTCTTGGTAATTGGGTCAGAGTCTTTTATATTCTTTTCAAAACCTTCTTTTTCATAAATAATATTTTCTCTATTAAATTTTGTGCCAAACTTTAAGTTTGGTGTTTTCTTGTTGATTTCCCTTTGGTTTTCGAAAATTTTGGTGGTTTTCTAAAAATTTTAAGTTTGGTGTTCCTTGGTGTTTTCCCTCCAAAAATTTCAAAAAACAAGGAGCATTAGATCAAAAAAATTTTAAATCTTGTGCTATCTTATTGTTTTTCTCTCTCCTCACTAAATTCAAAATTATCTTTTCTCTCCATTTTTAAAACAAATTTTCGAAAATTATAAAAAAAAATTTTTTTTTTTAAAATCTTTTCCAAATCATATCTTTTTCAAAACCTTCTAACCATTTTTCTCTCCTCACTTTTTCGAAAATCATAATTTTTGTTATTTTTATTTTTGGTTGAGTTGTCCTCTTTCCATAAAATAAAATAATTAAAAAGGTAAATCAATCCAAGTTATATCCCTTTGTCCATCATGGACATAAGTGGAAATGAACAGTCCAGGAGGACTCTAGGGTCATATTCTAACCCCTCTACTGCTTCATATGGGAGTAGCATATGCATACCCTCCATTGGAGTTAGTAGCTTTGAGTTGAATCCTCAGCTCATTATCATGGTGCAGCAAAGTTGCCAATATTCCGGTCTTCCACAGGAAGAACCTACAGAGTTTCTGGCACAATTTCTACAAATTGATGACACAGTACATGATAAGGAAATAGATCAGGATGTCTACAGACTATTACTGTTTCCATTTGCTGTAAAAGATCAAGCTAAGAGGTGGTTAAATAACCAACCTAAAGCCAGCATAAGAACATGGAAACAGCTGACAGAAAAATTCCTGAATCAGTATTTTCCTCCAAAAAGGATGACACAGCTAAGGCTGGACATCCAAGGCTTTAAACAAGGAGATAATGAATCTCTTTATGATGCCTGGGAGAGATACAGAGAGATGCTACGAAAATGCCCCTCTGAAATGTTTTCAGAGTGGGTTCAGTTAGACATCTTCTACTATGGGCTTGCAGAAGGAGCTCAGATGTCTCTAGATTACTCAGCTGGTGGATCTATCCATATGAGAAAGACAATTGAAGAGGCTCAAGAGCTCATTGATACAGTTGCCAGGAATCAGCATCTGTATCTAAGCAGCAACCCTTCCATGAATGAAGAGGTTAAAACAGTAACTGTTGAATTCAGTACTGTAAAACGAGCTGCTGAATTCAATCAGCAATTGGATTTTCTAACAAAGCAGCTAGCTGAATTCAAGGACAGGCTACAGGAGACAAGGATAGCTAATATACATATGGACGAACAGTTTAAGCAAACAAAGCAGCAGCTATCAAAGCAAATAGCAGAGGAATGCCAAGCAGTTCAATTAAGAAGTGGGAAAACATTAAATACCCCACCTCAAGGCATCAAAAATTCAAGAAATGAGCGACCCACCAAAGATTCACCTGAGGACAGTAAGAGCCCAGGGAAAAATAATTCTGTCACTAAAACGCCAGAAAATGGGTGGAAGGCTGGCGCTGAACGCCCAGACCATGCCCAAAACTGGCGTTCAGCGCCAGAAACAAGGCAGGATTGGCGTTCAACGCCAGAAATGGGCAAGAATCTGGCGTTGAACGCCCAAATGGGGCAGAATCCAGCGTTGAACGCCCAAAATGGGCACATTTCTGGCGTTCAGGCGCCAGGAACAGACAGTGAGCTGGCGTCTAACGTCACTCCAGCTTCTGACTCTGGCACTCAATTGCCAGTGAGGGATCAGACACACACAAGTGCTGATGACAACCCCTCTAAAAAGGCTTCTTTAACCACTAAGGTTGAGGAATATAAAGCCAAGATACCTTATCCTCAAAAACTCCGGAAAGAGGAGCAGGATAAGCAATTTGCTCGCTTTGCAGATTATCTAAGGACTCTTGAAATAAAGATTCCATTTGCAGAGGCACTTGAGCAAATACCTTCTTATGCCAAGTTCATGAAAGAGATCTTGAGTCATAAAAAGGAGTGGAGAGAAACAGAAAGAGTTCTCCTCACTGAAGAATGCAGTGCAGTCATTCTGAAAAGCTTTCCTGAAAAGCTTAAAGACCCTGGGAGTTTTCTGATACCATGCATATTAGAAGGTGATTGCACCAAGACAGCTTTGTGCGATCTTGGGGCAAGCATCAACCTGATACCTGCATCCACTATCAGGAAGCTTGGCTTAACTGAAGAAGTTAAACCAACCCGGATATGTCTCCAACTTGCTGATGGTTCCACTAAATACCCATCAGGCGTGATTGAGGACATGATTGTCAGAGTTGGGCCATTCGCCTTTCCCACTGACTTTGTTGTGCTGGAGATGGAGGAGCACAAGAGTGCTACTCTCATTCTAGGAAGACCCTTCCTAGCAACTGGACGATCCCTCATTGACGTCCAACAGGGGGAAATAACCCTGAGAGTCAATGATGATGAGTTTAAGTTGAACGCTGTCAAAGCCATGCAGCATCCAGACACATCAACAGACTGCATGAAAGTTGATCTTATTGACTCTTTGGTAGAAGAGATCAACATGGCTGAGAGTCTCGAATCAGAGTTGGAAGACATCTTTAAAGATGTTCAGCCTGATTTGGAGGAGTCAGAGGACATGAAAGAGCCTCTGAACTTTCTTCTGAAAGAGGAAAAACCTCCTAAACCCGAGCTCAAGCCACTACCACCATCCTTGAAATATGCATTTCTGGGAGAAGGTGACACTTTTCCAGTGATCATAAGCTCTGCTTTAAATTCACAGGAAGAGGAAGCACTTATTCAAGTGCTAAGGACACACAAGACAGCTCTTGGGTGGTCCATAGGTGACCTTAAGGGCATAAGCCCAGCTAGATGCATGCACAAAATCCTATTGGAGGATAATGCCAAACCAGTGGTTCAACCACAGAGGCGGCTAAATCCAGCCATGAAGGAAGTGGTGCAGAAAGAGGTCACCAAATTACTGGAGGCTGGGATTATTTATCCTATTTCTGATAGCCCCTGGGTGAGCCCTGTTCAAGTCGTCCCAAAAAAGGGAGGCATGACAGTGATTCATAATGAAAAAAATAAACTGGTTCCTACAAGAACAGTTACAGGGTGGCGCATGTGTATTGACTACAGAAGGCTCAATACAGCCACCAGAAAGGATCATTTTCCTTTACCATTCATAGACCAGATGCTAGAAAGACTAGCAGGTCATGATTATTACTGCTTTTTGGATGGCTATTCAGGCTATAACCAGATTACAGTGGATCCCCAGGATCAAGAGAAAACAGCATTCACATGTCCATCTGGAGTGTTTGCTTATAGAAGGATGCCATTTGGGCTATGTAATGCACCTGCAACCTTCCAGAGATGCATGCTCTCTATTTTCTCTGACATGGTGGAAAAATTTCTGGAAGTCTTCATGGATGACTTCTCAGTATATGGAGACTCATTCAGCTCCTGTCTTGATCACCTGAAACTTGTTCTGAAAAGATGCCAAGAAACCAACCTAGTTTTAAACTGGGAAAAGTGTCACTTCATGGTGACTGAAGGAATTGTTCTTGGGCATAAAATCTCAAACAAGGGAATAGAGGTGGATCAAGCAAAAATAGAGGTAATTGAAAAATTACCACCACCTGCCAATGTTAAGGCAATCAGAAGCTTTCTGGGGCATGCAGGATTCTATAGGAGGTTTGTAAAGGATTTTTCAAAAATCGTAAAACCTCTAAGCAATCTGCTAGCTGCTGACACGCCATTTGTGTTTGACACAAAGTGCCTGCAAGCGTTTGAAACGCTGAAGGCTAAGCTGGTCACAGCACCAGTCATTTCTGCACCAGACTGGACATTGCCATTTGAGTTAATGTGTGATGCCAGTGATCATGCCATTGGTGCAGTATTGGGACAGAGGCATGACAAGCTTCTGCATGTCATTTACTATGCCAGTCGCGTTCTAAATGACGCCCAGAAAAATTACACAACCACAGAAAAAGAATTACTTGCAGTGGTTTACGCCATTGACAAGTTCAGATCATACTTAGTAGGATCAAAAGTGATTGTGTATACTGACCATGCTGCTCTTAAATATCTACTCACAAAGCAGGATTCAAAACCCAGGCTCATCAGATGGGTATTGCTTCTGCAAGAGTTTGATATAGAAATAAGGGACAGAAAACCAAGTGGCTGATCATCTGTCCCGGATAGAGCCAGTGGAAGGGACGCCCCTCCCTTCTCTTGAGATCTCTGAGACGTTTCCTGATGAGCATTTATTCGCCATTCAGGAGGCACCATGGTTTGCCGATATTGCAAACTATAAAGCTGCAAGGTTCATACCCAAGGAGTACAACAGGATACAAAAGAAGAAATTAATTACTGATGCAAAGTACTACTTGTGGGATGAACCTTATCTCTTTAAGAGATGTGCAGACGGAATTATCCGTAGGTGTGTGCCTAGAGAAGAAGCACAGAGGATCCTGTGGCATTGCCACGGATCTCAATATGGAGGCCATTTCGGAGGTGAGCGAACAGCCACCAAGGTCCTCCAATGTGGCTTCTATTGGCCCACACTCTATAAAGATTCCCGAGAGTTTGTACGTAATTGTGACAGTTGCCAAAGAGCTGGCAATCTGCCTCATGGTTACGCCATGCCTCAACAAGGAATCTTGGAAATTGAGTTGTTTGACGTATGGGGAATTGACTTCATGGGACCTTTTCCACCATCATATTCAAACACTTATATTCTGGTGGCAGTTGACTATGTATCAAAATGGGTTGAGGCTATTGCCACACCCACCAATGATACTAAAACAGTGCTGAAGTTCCTCCAGAAACATATCTTTAGCAGATTTGGTGTTCCTAGAGTATTAATCAGTGATGGGGGCACTCACTTCTGCAATAAACAGCTTTACTCTGCCATGGTTCGGTATGGAATTAGCCACAAGGTGGCCACTCCATATCACCCACAAACCAATGGGCAAGCTGAAGTCTCTAACAGAGAATTAAAGAGAATCCTGGAACGGACAGTAAATACCCGTAGAAAGGATTGGGCACGAAGCTTGGATGATGCTCTGTGGGCTTACAGAACAGCATTCAAGACCCCTATAGGGACCTCTCCATACCAACTCGTGTATGGTAAGGCATGCCACCTGCCCATGGAACTGGAACATAAGGCCTACTGGGCAACCAGATTCCTAAACTTTGATGCCAAATTAGCAGGAGAAAAACGATTGCTCCAGCTAAATGAGCTAGAGGAATTCAGATTCACAGCTTTCGAAAATGCCAAGCTTTATAAAGAAAAATAAAAAAAATGGCATGACAGAAAGCTGTCATCTAGAATCTTTGAACCAGGACAAAAGGTCCTGTTGTTTAACTCTAGACTCAGGCTATTCCCCGGGAAACTGAAATCCCGGTGGAGGGGACCATACGTGATTACAAGTGTGTCACCATATGGCTATGTGGAGCTCCAAGATATTGATTCTGATAAGAAGTTCATTGTCAATGGACAGAGAATCAAGCATTATCTTGAAGGCAACATCGAGCAAGAATGCTCAAGGCTGAAGCTAGATTAAAAGCTCAGCAAGGTCCAGCTAATGACAATAAAGAAGCGCTTGCTGGGAGGCAACCCAGCCATGGGGCAACAATCCTCTAAGCATTTTGCCCTATTTCTATTTTTATTTTTATTTGTTTATATAGAGTTCATTGACAACAAGGTAAATAATCATTTACAGAAGACCTCGGCACACAAAACAGAGTAAAAGAGCTCAATGGCAAGAAAACGCCAGTAAAGGGGCATTTGGGCGTTCAGCGCCCAAAATGGGCATCCACTGGGCGCTGAACGCCAGTAATGGTAGCAATCTGGGCGTTCAACGCCAGAAATGGCCACCTACTGGGCGTTGAACGCCAGTAATGGCAGCAACTGGGCGCTGAACGCCCAGGAGATCAGCATTTGGGCGCTGAACGCCCAAAACAAGCAGTGTTTGGGCGTTCAAACGCCAGGAAGACAGGGAGGAGCCAAATCCATTTGTCCCACACGTATTTCCATTTTAATTTCAAATTTTATGCTTCAATGCATGATTTTTACATGAACATGTCAAGAACCCTGATTTCTAAAATCCTTAATTTCTAAAAATCCATCTTTCCAAATTCAATCCAACTCTTTTCAAAATCTTTTCTGAAAACAAATCTATCTTTTTCACTCAAAAATCTTTTCAACTAATCCATATCTTTTTCAAATATCCATATTATCTTTTTCAAAATTCAGAGTTATCTTTTTCAAAAATCTATCATATCTTTTCAAAATTAAACTCTATCTTCTATCTTATCTTTTTCAACTCAATCTTTTTATCTTATCTCCTCCAATTTTTCGAAAACCCACCCCCCACCCCTTTAAAAATTGGGTTCGGCCTCCCCCTCCTCCATCAACAAGTGCACCTCGATCTCCTTCTATCCTTCTCCTTTCTTTTCTTTTGCTTGAGGACAAGCAAACCTCTAAGTTTGGTGTGTTTTTCCGAGATCAGTAAGATCATGGCTCCCAAAGGAAAACAATCCACTCCAAGAGGCAAGAAAGAGAGCGTTCCAAAACCACTTTGGAATCAAGGGAAGTTCTTATCTAAAGAACATTCAGACCATTATCTTAAAGTAATGGGTCTGAGATCAGTGATCTCGGAAGTTAGATTCGATCTGAAAGAAGACGAATATCCGGAGATCCAGGAGCAAATTCGAATCAGGAACTGGGAAGTCCTAGCTAATCCTGAAACGAAAGTAGGAAGGAACATGGTCCAGGAGTTCTATGCTAATATGTGGCAGACTGACAAGCAAAGACTATCTGGAACTGCCTGCTACGAATTTCGGACCATGGTCAGGGGAAAGATTGTTCATACCACCCCTGACAAGATCAGAGAGATATTAAAGCTACCTCAGCTAAAGGATGATCCAGACTCCTTCAACATGAGGATGATGAGAGCAGACATTGGCCTGGATAAGATTCTAGAGGACATATGTATCCCTGGAGCCAGGTGGACCACCAACACAAAGGGCGTCCCAAATCAACTCAAGAGAGAGGATCTCAAACCAGTTGCCAGAGGATGGCTGGACTTCATTGGGCATTTGATGCACATAAACTAGTTATGCTACGATTTAGGAAATTGCACGATCGGCAAAATTCCTTCCGGCAAGTGCACCGGTTATCGTCAAGTAAAAACTCACAATAGAGTGAGGTCGAATCCCACAAGGATTGGTTGAGTGAGCAATTCGGATTAGAAGTGTGTTCTAGTTGAGCGGAATCAAGATTGAGATGAGTATTGCGGAATGTAAAATTGGCGGGAAAAGTAAATGACAAGAAATTGAAATGGCGGAATCTTAAATTGCATGAATTAAAGAGCAGAAACTAAATTGCTGAAATTAAAAGGGAATGGGGGTGATTGCATGAATTGAGTAGCAGAATGTAAAGAGAAAGTGGAAATCAGAAATGGGGAATTCATTGGGTTATAGGAGATATTGAGATCTCTGAATCAAAACATGTTTATCTCTTCCTCAACCAATGCGTTCATTGAATTACAATAGAGCTCCCTAACCCAATGAAAGGGGTTTAGTGAGTCATAGCTCTGAATTCAATTACAAAACTAAAAGAAAATGATTTCCAGTTCTCTCCCCCTCAGGGGCTGGATTTCCCTTCCATCCCCCCCTTTTCAAATGCAGAAACTAAGGCCTTTAAATAGGCTCCCTAAATTACAAAATGAAAATGAAATTCAAAGCAAATTACAATCAAATGAAAATAAACTATTCTAGATGATTCTTGCGGCCTTGATTTGGTGTTGTTGATGGGCATTGCTTGCTTGAAGGGTAGAGTGACATAATTGATCCAAAAAGGATAATGATCCATTAAACTACACTCAAACGTTGCACCCCCCTTTCTTGAGTCGTCACTTTGTTCTCTTGTCAACCTTGCCAATTTGATGCCAAATATAAACTATTATACCTCGTTGGAAAGCTATGGATGTCAGCTTTCTAACGCAACTGGAAGCACCTCAATTGGATCTCTATAGCTCAAGTTATGCTTGATTGAAGGTGACAAGGTTGCTGGTTGGTTTGACAGCGTTTAAGCCAACGTTTAAGTCACTTAAACGTGCTCGAAAATGCCAATTTTGGGAGCTCAGTTGCATTGTCCACCCCATACTTCTATACATCGTTGGAAAGCTCTGGATGTCTACTTTCCAATGCAACTGGAAGCGCATCATTTGGAGTTCTACAACTCGAGTTATACTCCATGGAAGGTGAAGAGGTCAGCTGGCCTGATTGCATGTTGGTACTATGCTCTTCTATGCACATTACGGGGCTATTTTCTCCCTCCATTTTTAGTATCCACCATGCATGCCATATATGCTTGGAAAGCTCTAGATGTCTTCTTTCCAATGCATTTTGAATCACCTCATTTGGAGTTTTGTAGCTCAAGTTATTTATGTTTGAAGAAGGCATGGTCAAGCTGTTCAATATAACACGTTTAAGCTCCAGTTTAAGGTTAAACTGGAGCTTAAACGTGGAAGCTGAGAAAGGTAGCCCTGGAGGTGTCGAACACGTTTAAGCTCCAGTTTAAGGTTAAACTGGAGCTTAAACGTGGAAATGGAGAAAGCAACCCTGGAGGAGAAAACTTGGTCGAACACGTTTAAGCTCCAGTTTAAGGTTAAACTGGAGCTTAAACGTGGAATTGGCTCCCTGGTGCATTTCCCATTTCTGGCGTTTAACCTCCAGTTTAAGGTTAAACTGGAGGTTAAACGTGGAAATGCTTCCTGAGTGGCATTCTCATTCTGGCGTTTAACCTCTAGTTTAAGGTTAAACTGGAGGTTAAACTTCAGTTTCAGCATTTCTTAGCCTTCATGATTCTGGCGTTTAAGCTCCAGTTTAGGCTTAAACTGGAACTTAAACGCCATTTCCAGCATTATATGGCTTGGTAGTTTAAGTTCCAGTTTAAGCTTAAACTGGAACTTAAACTCCACATGTGATATTCAAGCTTCCTTTATTGATTTTGTTGCTTCCTTGCCTAGCCTCTTCTTTCCTGAAATCATCCAACAATTGCATCAAAGTCTTGCAAAATTTCATGAGAATTCTTCCATTCATAGCATTCAAGGAATATAACTAAAAACTCATGGAATTTGCATCAAAATCTTCATGTTGAATGATTTAAGACAAGCATGACTAATTGGCCCAAAATGATTACTTAAGGCTCAAGAAAATGCATAAAACAACTAAAAATAAAAGAAAAAGGCTAGTGAAACTAGCCTAAGATGCCTTGGCATCACAACACCAAACTTAATCCTTGCTTGTCCCCAAGCAAGTTCTGAATTATTGAGAAGAAAGAATGAAACAGAAAGTAAATTCATTAGCCATATCAGTAAGTAATTGACATTGATTAATGGGGTGTTCATGCAGAAAGTTGTTGCAGCATCACTTTATTGTTTCTTAGGTAAGAATGTCACTTTTTATGTTTCCACTAAAACACTGCTTATGGCCTCTTGTTATTCACATATCCTTGGCAAGTTTCTTTTCTTTGTTTTTCTTTTTCTTTGAGCTTATTTGCTCCTTGTTGCTCAGTGTCATGTGTTGCTCAAGCCTTTGGCATTTTCTTTTTCTTATTAGTGCACTACACATATCCACTACAGGCATTTTAGTTCACATTTCTTCTTGAGACATTGGTGCCCAGCACCTCTTTGTGTGACTAAATGTTTTGTATTTAGGTTGCTCTTCATAATGGACTTTTGGTTGATAATCCCGGGTTAGTTAACCCAAGTTACCAAGTGTTGAAACACTCCTCAGAACCTATTCATCCAAGCATATCCTTAATACATAAACACCACAGGCATTTGTCTCAGAAGTTCAAACCATTGGTGCCTAGCTTATTTTCTCAATTTTTTTGCTTTTTGGTTGCCCTTTTTCAGTGGCTTTTTCTTCTTCTTTTTCTTTCTTTTTCATGGCCAAAGACATTTATTCATCAAGATCCATAGACAGCATCCTAATTTCCACTAAAAGTGACAATTCTAACTTTATTTCTTAGTGAGCTGACTATTCAATCAAACATGCATACCAACACTTAATCTTATTTGATTTCTTACTAAATGGAATTGAGTTACTTTTGTTCAAACTTTTCTTTTATTTTTGGAAACAGAACAAGCATGGCAAGCATACATTTAAGCAAGTGAAGTTTATCCAGACACTTAGACTATCACTTATTTGAAAATTAAACAAACAGACAAACAAAAACTGCAATGACTCAAACTTAAAGCAGGGGTGCATGCAAACTTCCAATATCAGCAATTCAAAGTACAAGCAATTAAGTGACAATACAACCTTTTAGCATCTTCTTTGTTGTTCATCATCCTTCTAGCCTTGTGTTCTCTTTGATGATGATGTATATTCCTTCCATGAGATTGATTGTCTTCCTGCAAAGCTATTAGAAGTTGCTTGTTCCCAAGCACTTTGAGAATTGGTTAGCATGCATGTATGTTTGTAGGCCTCTGAACTTAGATTGGTGTGTGAACACCAAACTTAGTTCCTTGCCATATGCAGCAATTTGGATCATATGCAGAAAACCTCATGTGCTTTTATTAAGAAAATAACTATGAACTAGAAATTAAACTATTGTTTAAGTAGTTTCCCTGATTGGTTGGAGCTAGTGACTAGTCATGCTGAGGTAGAAATGTGCTTTTAATGAAGTTTTTGGTGGAACACCAAACTTAGAATCTCACATTCACCCTTGAATTGTTTTGGTGTGCAACACCAAACTTAGCTCCTTGCTATACAGATAAATCTACTTAACTCTTTTATTGAAATAACTAGAAAAGAAAAACTACCTTTGGTTGGGTTGCCTCCCAACAAGCGCTTCTTTAACGTCATTAGCTTGACATGCTGTTCCTGACTTTCTTCCTCTTCTTCCAGTTTGTTAAGAGGAATGACTTCAAGTGGATAAAGGAGCTAGTTAGTGCCCCTTGTTGTGAATGCTTCTTTCCAGCAAGCTTTCCCTTGTGATTGGCTTGAGTGAACTTGCTTGTTGGCTCAGGAGTTGGATTGTTCTTCGACCTTCTCTTCTTCATGGATATGATCCTTTGTTTCTCGGTCACAATCCTCATTTTGGTGCTTGTTTCTACTGCCTTCACATCCTTGATCTCAGAACTTGGTTGTTGTTGGACAGTTGGAGTATCCTGTTCATCAAAAGCTTCCTGAATTTGTGGTTCAATGAACCCTTCCTCTTTGCCACTCTCTGTTTCATTGGAGTGTGATCTCCCTTGATTGACTTTCTCCCTTTCTTGTTCTTCTGATTCCTCCCTTGGGTTTGCCATGGTATCACTAGAAGAATTGTGGGTAGGGATTTTCTTTGATAGATATCCAATTTGTGCTTCTAGCTTTTGAATGGCAGCACCTTGATTTTGTAAGTTGGATATCACTTCTTCCTTAAAGCCTTTCAAATCGGCCACATCTCTGCCCATAGTTGCAATCATTCCTTCTATCCTGTTTAATTGATCTTGAAATTGTTGGTTCGGATTGGGTTGATGAGGTTGATTATCTTGGCTGTGATATGGTGGCTGGGAGTATGTGTTTTGTGTGGGCTGATAGAGTCTTTGGTTGGAGTGTTGGTAGTGGTATGACTCTTGTGTGTAGTGGAATGAGTCTTGTGGATAGTGAAATGGATTGTATGAATTTGAGAAGGAATTTTGTGCTGAGAAATGCTCAAGTGATGAAGAATTTGGATATGTAAAACTAGGAGGTGAGGTTGGATAATTCAGAGGTGATGGCTCTTGATGAATGGGGTGTGAATAAGTGAAATCTCTTTGGTTTTGATCTTCCCAGCCACAACTTGAGTAGTGATCAAATTCACCAAAACATGGACCATTTTGTGGCTCTGGGAAGTACCCCGTTTCCTGTTCCTGATACTCCCACCCACCATGAGCATAATAACATGAATCATTCTGTGGTGGTGGAGAGTTTCTCATGAATTTTGATTGACCAAAAGATGATGGATACTCCTTTCTTTTTTGCAATGTGCTCAGTCTCAAACAATACTCATCCAAAGATAGTGGAAATTCCATAGTGAGGCAATATCACAAACAGCTAGTGGTTAGTATGCTAACAAGTGAATAAGCAAAGAAAACAAATTAAAATTTGCAGAAATTAGCAGTAATAAACTGAAACAAAAACTATTAACAAAAGAAAAGAATAATTGCTCAATCTAGTTAACTTCCAATTTGAGAATTGTCAATCGAAAACCAATCCCCGGCAACGGCGCCATAAACTTGATGCACATAAACTAGTTATGCTACGATTTAGGAAATTGCACGATCGGCAAAATTCCTTCCGGCAAGTGCACCGGTTATCGTCAAGTAAAAACTCACAATAGAGTGAGGTCGAATCCCACAAGGATTGGTTGAGTGAGCAATTCGGATTAGAAGTGTGTTCTAGTTGAGCGGAATCAAGATTGAGATGAGTATTGCGGAATGTAAAATTGGCGGGAAAAGTAAATGACAAGAAATTGAAATGGCGGAATCTTAAATTGCATGAATTAAAGAGCAGAAACTAAATTGCTGAAATTAAAAGGGAATGGGGGTGATTGCATGAATTGAGTAGCAGAATGTAAAGAGAAAGTGGAAATCAGAAATGGGGAATTCATTGGGTTATAGGAGATATTGAGATCTCTGAATCAAAACATGTTTATCTCTTCCTCAACCAATGCGTTCATTGAATTACAATAGAGCTCCCTAACCCAATGAAAGGGGTTTAGTGAGTCATAGCTCTGAATTCAATTACAAAACTAAAAGAAAATGATTTCCAGTTCTCTCCCCCTCAGGGGCTGGATTTCCCTTCCATCCCCCCCTTTTCAAATGCAGAAACTAAGGCCTTTAAATAGGCTCCCTAAATTACAAAATGAAAATGAAATTCAAAGCAAATTACAATCAAATGAAAATAAACTATTCTAGATGATTCTTGCGGCCTTGATTTGGTGTTGTTGATGGGCCTTGCTTGCTTGAAGGGTAGAGTGACATAATTGATCCAAAAAGGATAATGATCCATTAAACTACACTCAAACGTTGCACCCCCCTTTCTTGAGTCGTCACTTTGTTCTCTTGTCAACCTTGCCAATTTGATGCCAAATATAAACTATTATACCTCGTTGGAAAGCTATGGATGTCAGCTTTCTAACGCAACTAGAAGCACCTCAATTGGATCTCTATAGCTCAAGTTATGCTTGATTGAAGGTGACAAGGTTGCTGGTTGGTTTGACAGCGTTTAAGCCAACGTTTAAGTCACTTAAACGTGCTCGAAAATGCCAATTTTGGGAGCTCAGTTGCATTGTCCACCCCATATTTCTATACATCATTGGAAAGCTCTGGATGTCTACTTTCCAATGCAACTGGAAGCGCATCATTTGGAGTTCTACAACTCGAGTTATACTCCATGGAAGGTGAAGAGGTCAGCTGGCCTGATTGCATGTTGGTACTATGCTCTTCTATGCACATTACGGGGCTATTTTCTCCCTCAATTTTTAGTATCCACCATGCATGCCATATATGCTTGGAAAGCTCTAAATGTCTTCTTTCCAATGCATTTTGAATCACCTCATTTGGAGTTTTGTAGCTCAAGTTATTTATGTTTGAAGAAGGCATGGTCAAGCTGTTCAATATAACACGTTTAAGCTCCAGTTTAAGGTTAAACTGGAGCTTAAACGTGGAAGCTGAGAAAGGTAGCCCTGGAGGTGTCGAACACGTTTAAGCTCCAGTTTAAGGTTAAACTGGAGCTTAAACGTGGAAATGGAGAAAGCAACCCTGGAGGAGAAAACTTGGTCGAACACGTTTAAGCTCCAGTTTAAGGTTAAACTGGAGCTTAAACATGGAATTGGCTCCCTGGTGCATTTCCCATTTCTGGCGTTTAACCTCCAGTTTAAGGTTAAACTGGAGGTTAAACGTGGAAATGCTTCCTGAGTGGCATTCTCATTCTGGCGTTTAACCTCTAGTTTAAGGTTAAACTGGAGGTTAAACTTCAGTTTCAGCATTTCTTAGCCTTCATGATTCTGGCGTTTAAGCTCCAGTTTAGGCTTAAACTGGAACTTAAACGCCATTTCCAGCATTATATGGCTTGGTAGTTTAAGTTCCAGTTTAAGCTTAAACTGGAACTTAAACTCCACATGTGATATTCAAGCTTCCTTTATTGATTTTGTTGCTTCCTTGCCTAGCCTCTTCTTTCCTGAAATCATCCAACAATTGCATCAAAGTCTTGCAAAATTTCATGAGAATTCTTCCATTCATAGCATTCAAGGAATATAACTAAAAACTCATGGAATTTGCATCAAAATCTTCATGTTGAATGATTTAAGACAAGCATGACTAATTGGCCCAAAATGATTACTTAAGGCTCAAGAAAATGCATAAAACAACTAAAAATAAAAGAAAAAGGCTAGTGAAACTAGCCTAAGATGCCTTGGCATCAGCATTCTCTGTTACCCACTAGCAACCGTTCTGAAGTCACAGTTAAAAGAGCAGTGATGATTCATTGCATCATGACGGGGAAGGAAGTGGAGGTTCATCAGCTGATTTCCACTGAACTCTACAAGATAGCTAATAAAAATTCAAAAGAGGCCAGGTTGGCTTATCCAAGCGTGATTTCTCTGCTCTGCAAGGACGCTGGAGTCAAGATGGGAATAACTAAATATATCCTAATTGAAAAGTCAATCACCAAAGCATCAATGGAGAGACAACAAGCACAGGAGGATCATATCAAGAAGAGAGCACAGGAATTCCTCCCAGAGATTCCTCAAGCGGAATATTGGGAATATCTTAAGACGTCTGTCACCAAGATACAGGAAGCTATGGAGCAAATAATAAAACAACAGAAGGAACACAGTCAAATTCTGACCCATATGTTTAAACATGAATAAAATAGTAGATCTTTTGAATAAGAAGCAATAAAATTTTGAGTTTAATAAAAGAAATTCTAATTGGTTAAATGTGGTGGCAACGCTTTCTGTCTTCTGAATGAATGCTTGAACAGTGCATATGTCTTTTGAATTTTTTGTTTAAGACTGTTAAATATGTTGGCTCTTGAAAGAATGATGAACATGAGACATGTTATTGATAATCTGAAAATCATAAAAATGATTCTTGAAGCAAGAAAAAGCAGCAAAGAACAAAGCTTGCAAAAAAAAAAAAAAAGCAAGCAGAAAAAGCCAAAAGCTCTTAAAACCAAAAGGCAAGGGCAAATAAAAAGGATCCCAAGGCTTTGAGCATCAGTGGATAGGAGGGCCTAAAGGAATAAAATCCTGGTCTAAGCGGCTAAACCAAGCTGTCCCTAACCATGTGCTTGTGGCGTGCAGGTGTCAAGTGAAAACTTGAGACTGAACGGTTAAAGTCAAGGTCCAAAGCAAAAAAGAAGAGTGTGCTTAAGAACTCTGGACACCTCTAATTGGGGACTTTAGCAAAGCTGAGTCACAATCTGAAAAGGTTCACCCATTTATGTGTCTGTGGCATTTATGTATCCGGTAGTAATACTGGAAAACAAAGTGCTTAGGGCCACGGCCAAGACTCATAAAGAAGCTGTGTTCAAGAATCATCACACTGAACTAAGAGAATCAATAACACTATCTGAATTCTGAGTTCCTATAAGATGCCAATCACTCTGAGCTTCAATGGATAAAGTGAGATGCCAAAACTGTTCAGAAGCAAAAAGCTACTAGTCCCGCTCATCTAATTAGGATCTAAGCTTCAATCAAAAACTCTGAGATATTATTGCTTCTCAACCTATTAGTCTTCTATTTTATTTGTCTAGTTGCTTGAGGACAAGCAACAATTTAAGTTTGGTGTTGTGATGAGCGGATATTTTATACGCTTTTTGGGGTTAATTTCATATAGTTTTGAGTATGTTTTAGTTAGTTTCTAGTTTATTTCCAGTAGTTTTTAGGAAAAATTCATATTTCTGGACTTTACTATGAGTTGTGTGTTTTTATGTAATTTCAGGTATTTTTCTGGCTGAAATTGAAGGAGCTGAGCAAAAATCTGATTCAGGCTGAAAAAGGACTGCTGATGCTGTTGGATTCTGACCTCCCTGCACTCAAAGTGGATTTTCTGGAGCTACAGAACTCGAAATGGCGTGATTCTAATTGCGTTGGAAAGTAGACATCCAGGGCTTTCTAGCAATATATAATAGTCTATACTTTGCACAAGGATAGAGGACGTAAACTGTGGTTCAACGCCAGTCCTCTGCCCAATTCTGGCATCCAGCGCCAGAAAAGGATCAAAAGCTGGAGTTGAACGCCCAAACTGGCATAAAAACTGGCGTTCAACTCCACAAATGGCCTCTGCACGTGAATTGCTTAAGTCTCAGCCCCAGCACACACCAAGTGGGCCCCAGAAGTGGATCTCTGCATCATCCGTCATAGTTTATCCAATTTTTGTAAACCTAGGCTACTAGTTTAATATTTAAACAACTTTTAGAGACTTATTTTTTATCTCATGACATTTCAGATCTAAACTTTGTATTCTCTGACGGCATGAGTCTCTAAACCCCATTGTTGGGGGTGAGGAGCTCTGCTGTGTCTCAATGAATTAATGCAAGTATTTCTGTTCTCTATTCAAACACGCTTGTTCCTATCTAAGATGTTCATTCGCGCTTAACTGTGATGAAGGTGATGATCAGTGACATTCATCACCTTCCTCAAACCAAGAACGTGTGCCTGACAACCACCTCCGTTCTACATCCGACTGAATGAGTATCTCTGAGATCTCTTAATCAGAATCTCCGTGGTATAAGCTAGAACTGATGGCGGCATTCATGAGAATCCGGAAAGTCTAAACCGTGTCTGTGGTATTCCGAGTAGGATTCAAGGATTGAATGACTGTGACGAGCTTCAAACTCCTGAAGGCTGGGCGTTAGTGACAGATGCAAAAGGATAGTAAATCCTATTCCAACCGGTGATTAGCCGTGCTGTGACAGAGCGCGTGAGCGTAGTTTTCACTGGAAGGATGGAAGGTATCCATTGACAACGGTGATCCACCAACACACAGCTTGCCATAGGAGGACGTGCGTACGTGAATCAGAAGACAGAGGAAAGCAGAGATTCAGAAGACAAAGCATCTCCACAACTCCAACATATTCTCCATTACTGCACAACAAGTAACCTTTAATTTATGCTCTCTTGGTTATTGATGAGATATTTTGATGAGAAACGAATCTCTCACAAAACATCACAAAACTAACCGGCAAGTGTACCGGGTCGTATCAAGTAATAAAAACTCACGGGAGTGAGGTCGATCCCACAGGGATTGAAGGATTGAGCAATTTTAGTTTAGTGGTTGATTTAGTCAAGCGAATCAAGTGTTGGTTGAGTGATTTGTGACTTGCAGAATGTAAATTGCATGAAATTAAAGAAAGCAGGGAATTAAATTGCTGAATCTTAAAGAACAAGAAATTAAAGTGCAAGAAATGTAAATTGCGGAATCTTAAAGTGCAAGAAACTTAAAGTGCAAGAAATGTAAATTACGGAATCTTAAAGTGCAAGGAATGTAAATTGCTTGAAATGTAAAGGGAATTGGGGAATGGATTTGCAGAATTTAAACAAGGAAAAACTAAATTGCATCAAACAGAAGAGGGAAAGGAAATTGGGATTGAACCGGATCTTGAAGCAGTAAAGTAAATGAACAGAAAAAGCAATAAGCAGGGAATTGAAATGAGAAATTCAGATCTCAGGACCCAGAGACTAGAAAACCAAGTCTAGATCTCAATGCCTTCCTAGATCCAACAGGAACAATTGCAAAGAAAATGTAAATTGTAGAAAAGAGAGATGAAGAGCAATAAACCGGAAATGAAATTCAATTAACAGTAAAGAAAATAGAGAGATCCAAGATTGAGATTGAAACAGAATTTCTTCAATTCTCCAATCCAAGATCCAAGACAAAAGTAAAATGAAATTGAAAGCAATGAAAACAAGAAATTAAAGTTTACTCAAGTTCAAAAGCTCTCCGAAAACTATTATGAAAATTCTAAAAGGAAAGCTCCCTTAATAACTTGAATTCTATCCTATTTATACACTTTCAAAAATGATCTTCAAGCCTTGAGTTGGGCCTTTGTTCTTGGTGGAATTGGGTTGAAAGAGGCCTTGGTTGATTGCTCTTGAAGTTTGAAGAAGAACCGAAGTGAACCAATTGAACCGGTTTTGAAGTTAGCCAAAGTTGGTCCCAACGTTAGGGCCAAAGTTAGGGGTCTAACTTTGACCCTAACTTTTCATAGCAGCAAGCATGATTCCCTGGTTTGGACGTTGGTGCCAACGTTAGGGGTCTAACTTTGACCCTAACGTTGGCCTTGCTTAGTGCTAGTGGTGCCAACGTTAGCCTCCAAGTTAGGGGGCTAACGTTGGCGCAAACGTTGGTGCCCCTCCCTTTGTGATTCATGTGCCAATGTTAGCCTCCAAGTTAGGGGGCTAACGTTGGCGCAAACGTTGGCCTTCTCCCCCTTTATAACTCATGTGCCAACGTTAGCCTCCAAGTCAGGGGGCTAACGTTGGCGCAAACGTTGGCTGGCCCAGGGATGAGTTTCAAGTTTCTCTTGCCAACGTTAGCCTCCAAGTTAGGGGGCTAACGTTGGTTCAAACGTGGGGAGTCCAGGGAGTGATCTTTTATGCCCAACGTTAGCCTCCAAGTTAGGGGGCTAACGTTGGGGCTAACTTCATGCCTCCAGGATCAACTTCCATTCTTCACTTCTAGCCATTTCTCTTTGCTTCACCCTTTCTCCAAGCTTTCTTCACCTATCATTAATCAACCAAACTAATCAAAGCTATGCTCAAAATCATGAGATATTCATTCTTTCATAATATGCAACAAATATAGCACAAAACCTCATGAAATGGCATGAATTCATATATGGTTGGTTCAATCAAGGGAAACATGAAAATCTACTCAATTAGCTTGCTTGTAGCTCAAGAAAGTGCAAAATTCTAATGAAAACTAAAGAAAAAGACTAGCTAAAATAGGCTAGGATGACTTGTCATCACAACACCAAACTTAAAGCTTGCTTGTCCTCAAGCAAGAAATGAATTATGCTCAGAGATTCTTTTAATTAAGATGGATTGAGGAATACTTGTAAAGTACAGTGAGTGAAGTGATCAAGTAACAGTGGGATGAATTCTAAATCATATGCTCATGCAAGGGCTTCAGTGCTCACTAGTCCTTACATATTGGGAGTCGTAGGTCTTTAGGTTTTTCATCCAAATGGTATCATGGAGATCTCTTTATATGTAATCACCTTGAAGCAGCTTATAGTTTCTGTGCTTTGGCCTCGACTCTAAGTATCATGTCTCAAGGCGGCTCTTTAGATAAGCTTTCAATCAATACTCCTAAACCAGTTGGTTTTAAGGTATTAGGTGTTGAAGCACCCCTGAGGATTTACTTGCTCAAGCCTCTTTCCTTGACACACTTCAACCACAAGCATTTTACTAGGCTAACAACTCTTTGAGTCATTGTTTCTTCTTTCTTTTCTGCCTAGTAATTGATGCTCAGAGCCTTAGACCATGTTCTTTTTGCTTTTGTATTTTCTTTTCTTTCTTTTGTTTTGTTTGCTGCTTCTTGGATCAATAGATTTTTGAGAATCTCCACAATATTTCTTTGAACTTCATGTCCCGCCTATGAGCTCCCATGCAAGTTTTCACAAGCATGCAACCTCAATACATTATCACACAACCAGAACCACCACTTCTCTTAATCTTTTGCTTGCCTCAAAATTGTTTAATTCCTCAATCCTTCTTTTCAAAGAACTTTCATGTGATGCATTTCTTGAAAATTGAGTGCAAACAAGTTTTGAAGATAAGAATGTTGTGAATGATCAGACACCTTGCTTATTGACTTATAAAGAAAGACTATGCTATGCAGGCAGGCAGGGGTAAATAAAAAAAAACTATGCTATGCAGGCAGGCAGGGGTAAATAAAAAAAACTATGCTATGCAGATAGGCAGGATAGATCAGGATACAATCCAACTTTCAATCACAGCAATATTTGATGTAAAACAATCACTTAACAATACAACCTGTTGGAGTTCACTTGCTTTCCTTCTTCTCATCATCATCATTGCTGTCCTTTATGCTCATCTTTTGCTTCTTTGGTTGATGATGCTTAATCTCTCCAAAAGCTTGTATGACATTCTGCAATGATATTGAAAGTTGCTTGTTCCCCAAGCCCTTGAAAAATGGTTAGCTTGCATGATTTATTTGTGGGCCTTTATACTTACTTTGGTGTGGGAACACCAAACTTAGTACCTTGCCAATGCATCAGGTTAACCATGTGTAAAACCCATTTTTTTTTTTTTTCAAAAGCAATAAAGCTGAAAACTAGGAAACAGTAGAATAGTTAACTAGTTTATCCAACATGCTTGAAGCCAGCATTATGCAGAAGGTGAGAGTGTGTTTTATGATGAGATTTTGGTGGAACACCAAACTTAGAATCCTTCATTCTCCCTTAGATTGTTTTGGTGTGCAACACCAAACTTAGCTTCTTGCATTATAGATAAAACTAATTAACCTTTTTATTAAAATAGTTATGAACAGAAAACTACCTCGGGTTGGGTTGCCTCCCAACAAGCGCTCTTTTATTGTCACTAGCTTGACATCCTTCACTCTGTGCTCATGGAAGTTGAGGCTTCTGTTGCCTCAGGTTCCCTCCTCTTGCTATGGGCTTCCTTCCCTCTATTTCTCTTTCCATAGCCTTCTTATTTTCCTCCATGACTCCCTTCTCTTTCAACACAGCATCCTTTTCATGGCTCTTTGGGTTCAGAGTCCCCTTTTTCTCACCCAATTCAGCAAGGTTTTGCACTAATTGTTCCACCCGCCCTTCAAGTCTTCTGAGTGAAGCCTCCTGGTTCTTGCTTATCATCTCTTGATGCTTCTTTATTTCTTCCCGCTCTATTGCCATCATTTCTTGAATTTTGATGGACCTTTCCATTAGCATTTCCAGAATATAGATCCTTTGAAAGGTTGGAAGTGGTTGTGGCAATTGTGGTGGTTGATGATGGTCATTTTGAGTGAATGGTGAGGTAGGACGAGGTTGGAAGTGTGTGTGATTGTTGTTGTGGGGGTGTGTTTTAAGTTGGTTTTTGAAGTTGGGATTGTTGCAGTTGAAGTCCTTTGGTCTTTGGTTTTGGTTCTCAAACCCCCTCCCATTAGAATGAGTTCTCCAAGGTGGAGTGTACACATCATTCTGATGTCTGTTCTGGAGCATGCTGGAGTGATTGCTTGGAGCTTGTAGTTACTCATAGCTTTGTTGCTCATGGTTAATGGCCCCAAGGTTGTGTTCAGCTTGATTACATCCATATGAGCTTTGAGTCAGGTTGTATGTATGTACTACAGCATGTCTCAACTCAATGATTTTTTTAGCCATCATATCTAATTGTTGTAGAGTCTGCTGATGCATCTGCTTGTTTTGGCTTATTACTGCACGAGCACCTTCAATTTCTTTTTCTAAGGGATGCACTTCTGCCTCTTGCTTAACAACTCCTTGTGATGAGTTAAATTTGACTAGGAGTCCATTCATCAGTTCTTCCCATCCGATAATGCTTCCTTGTGGAAAAGCTTCAAACCATTGGGCAACATCATTCATGGCTATGGATAGTTGCTTCGAACCATGGGTTACATTATCGTCCATGGTGGGGGTATTACTCTCATGATTGCTCGAATTTGTTGAGTTTCCTTCGATGATCTGCACAGTCACAACCAATTCAAGTGAAGATAGAGCATATTCAGGCCAGGATATGATTGAAGGATCAGTTGACACAAAGTATCAAACAGTTGGCAAACTTGAGAGAGAAATGAACGAAAACCATTCCTCTCGTTTGTTTTTCAAGCTATGAAAATCATATTCAGCAGGATGAGCTAAGGAAATTTCACTCTATTGCTAGAATGAGGTTTCTATTAGCTCAGGCAAAACTTCAAACAGTTAGTAGGTTAGTCAAAAATTAAAGAAAAAGTGCTTGATCTAGATTACCACCTCACTTAATCATTGTCAATCTAATCAATCCCCGGCAACGGCGCCAAAAACTTGATGAGATATTTTGATGAGAAATGAATCTCTCACAAAACATCACAAAACTAACCGGCAAGTGTACCGGGTTGTATCAAGTAATAAAAACTCACGGGAGTGAGGTCGATCCCACAGGGATTGAAGGATTGAGCAATTTTAGTTTAGTGGTTGATTTAGTCAAGCGAATCAAGTGTTGGTTGAGTGATTTGTGACTTGCAGAATGTAAATTGCATGAAATTAAAGAAAGCAGGGAATTAAATTGCTGAATCTTAAAGAACAAGAAATTAAATGGCAGAAACTTAAAGTGCAAGAAACGTAAATTGCAGAATCTTAAAGTGCAAGGAATGTAAATTGCTTGAAATGTAAAGGGAATTGGGGAATGGATTTGCAGAATTTAAACAAGGAAAAACTAAATTGCATCAAACAGAAGAGGGAAAGGAAATTGGGATTGAACCGGATCTTGAAGCAGTAAAGTAAATGAACAGAAAAAGCAATAAGCAGGGAATTGAAATGAGAAATTCAGATCTCAGGACCCAGAGACTAGAAAACCAAGTCTAGATCTCAATGCCTTCCTAGATCCAACAGGAACAATTGCAAAGAAAATGTAAATTGTAGAAAAGAGAGATGAAGAGCAATAAACCGGAAATGAAATTCAATTAACAGTAAAGAAAATAGAGAGATCCAAGATTGAGATTGAAATAGAATTTCTTCAATTCTCCATTCCAAGATCCAAGACAAAAGTAAAATGAAATTGAAAGCAATGAAAACAAGAAATTAAAGTTTACTCAAGTTCAAAAGCTCTCCGAAAACTATTATGAAAATTCTAAAAGGAAAGCTCCCTTAATAACTTGAATTCTATCCTATTTATACACTTTCAAAAATGATCTTCAAGCCTTGAGTTGGGCCTTTGTTCTTGGTGGAATTGGGTTGAAAGAGGCCTTGGTTGATTGCTCTTGAAGTTTGAAGAAGAACCGAAGTGAACCAATTGAACCGGTTTTGAAGTTAGCCAAAGTTGGTCCCAACGTTAGGGCCAAAGTTAGGGGTCTAACTTTGACCCTAACTTTTCATAGCAGCAAGCATGATTCCCTGGTTTGGACGTTGGTGCCAACGTTAGGGGTCTAACTTTGACCCTAACGTTAGCCTTGCTTAGTGCTAGTGGTGCCAACGTTAGCCTCCAAGTTAGGGGGCTAACGTTGGTGCAAACGTTGGTGCCCCTCCCTTTGTGATTCATGTGCCAACGTTAGCCTCCAAGTTAGGGGGCTAACGTTGGCGCAAACGTTGGCCTTCTCCCCCTTTATAACTCATGTGCCAACGTTAGCCTCCAAGTTAGGGGGCTAACGTTGGCGCAAACGTTGGCTGGCCCAGGGATGAGTTTCAAGTTTCTCTTGCCAACGTTAGCCTCCAAGTTAGGGGGCTAACGTTGGCTCAAACGTGGGGAGTCCAGGGAGTGATCTTTTATGCCCAACGTTAGCCTCCAAGTTAGGGGGCTAACGTTGGGGCTAACTTCATGCCTCCAGGATCAACTTCCATTCTTCACTTCTAGCCATTCCTCTTTGCTTCACCCTTTCTCCAAGCTTTCTTCACCTATCATTAATCAACCAAACTAATCAAAGCTATGCTCAAAATCATGAGATATTCATTCTTTCATAATATGCAACAAATATAGCACAAAACCTCATGAAATGGCATGAATTCATATATGGTTGGTTCAATCAAGGGAAACATGAAAATCTACTCAATTAGCTTGCTTGTAGCTCAAGAAAGTGCAAAATTCTAATGAAAACTAAAGAAAAAGACTAGCTAAAATAGGCTAGGATGACTTGTCATCAGTTATTCACAATTCAACTGATAAACATAATTGACTTCCTGACTAAGATTTACAAGATAGCCATAGATTGCTTCAAACCAACAATCTCCGTGGGATTCGACCCTTATTCACGTGAGGTATTACTTGGACGACCCAGTGCACTTGCTGGTTAGTGGTACGCGTTGTGAAAAGTGTGATTCACAATTCGTGCACCAGCCTCTCTTCAAACTCTTCCTTGTAAACTTCAGCTACACTTTCATCTATGACATCACATTGGAAGATAGAACGATCTTCTGGGGGTTGTCAATGACTCCATTCAGATTGAAGATTACTATGCGGTCATCTATTTCAAAGGAGTATGTTCCTGAAAAAGCATCCAATTTGAATTTTGATGTCTTCAGGAATGGTCTTCCAAGTAGGATTGATGATGGCTTATCTGAATCATTATGGAGCATCTCCAAGATATAAAAATCAGTGAAAAATGTAAGCCTTTTAATGTTCACCAAAACATCTTCAGCAACTCCAGCCACTGTAATAATGCTTTTATCTGCTAACACAAAACGAGCTGCCGACCTTTTTAAGGGAGGGAGCCTCAAAATATCATATATAGACAAAGGCATTATACTGACACTTGCTCCTAAATCACACATGCAATCATAAATTACTACACCACCAATAGTACAGCTAACTATACAAGGACCTGGATCACTACATTTTTCAGGTAATCCTCCCATTAAAGCAGATATAGAATTACCTAAAGGAATAGTTTCTAATTCATTAATTTTGTCTTTATGGATACATAAGTCTTTTAGAAACTTTGCATATTTAGGTACCTGCTGAATAACATCAAAAAGAGGAACAGTTACCTCAACCTTTTTGAATATTTCTACCATTTTGGGGTTGGGTTCCAGCTGCTTCTTGGGCTTCCTTGCAAGTTGTGGAAATGGAATAGGAGTAGTGTTTTCTGTGGTGTTTGCGCCTTTTGGTGCTTCCTCCTGTGGTTGAGCTATTTCTTCTTCAGCTATGTCCTGTATGTCCTCTTCCTCTTCAACATCTTCTATTTCTACTACCTCTTCAGCTGAGGTGTGTTCTGGTGGGCTTGGTTCCTCCTGATTCCTCTCCTGCAGTATGGTTCCAGACCTTAGGGTGATGGCATTAATGCCTCCCTTTGGATTGGGTAATGGTTGAGAGAGGATTCCAATGGAGCTTGAAGGTTGGTTACTGGAATTTTGCGTTGATCCAATCTGTGACATAAGAGCTTGCAAAGTAGAGGTGAGACCATTCAGACTGGCATTAATACTATTCATGATGTTATTTTCCATGGTCTGTTGTCTTTGCTCAAAAGATTGTAGTAGCTCTTCATTAGGAGATAAAGAAGAATGAGTAAATTGAGAGGTCTGCTGTTGATTGTTCCGTGGTCCTTGGTTTTGCCTCAGGTGAGGTGCTCTGTAAGGTTGATTCTGCTGCCTGTTGTTGTTATTATTCCACCTCTGATTTCCCTGATTATCTCGGCCTCCTCTGTTATTGTTGTCCCTCCAATTCTGGTTAGAATTGTCCTTCCATCCATGGTTATTATTTCCACTTTGATTGTACCCTTGGTTGGGGCGGTCATAGAAGTTATGAGTGGATGCCACCATGTTGTCTTCTTGTTGGAGCTGCGGGCATTCATCAGTGTAATGGCTATAATCAGCACAGATTCTGCAAATTCTTTGCGGGACTAATTGTTGGTTTTGCTATGGCGAGGGAGGTTGAGCTTGCTGAGCTTGTTGTTGATTCAGTTGCATCTGCTTCAGCAAGTTGGTCATCTCACATATACTTTGAGCTAGAGCCGCAGTCTCTCTGTTAGAGGATACTTCTGCAACGGCTTTTGAACGGCCTTGCTTTTGCGTGTGGTTCCTAGTAGATTCAGCTAAATCACTGATCAATTGCCAAGCCTCATCAGTGGTCTTGTACTTCTTCATAGACCCATTGCTAGCACTTTCCAATGTGGTCTTATCTTAGGGCCTCATGCCCTGTGTGATATAGCTAGGTAACACTATCTTGTCAATCATGTGGTGGGGGCATGCTTCCAGAAGATTATTGAAGCGCTCCCAGTATTCAAAGAGAGTCTCATTGTCATCCTAAACAATTGTGGAAATATCCTTCCTTAGTTTATCAGTAACTTCAGATGGAAAGAATTTCTCCAAAAACTCATTTCTGAGTGTATCCCAGTTGGATACATTTGCTAGAGGTTGAGTGTAGTACCACTCTCTTGCTTTTCCCTCGAGAGAAAATGGGAAAGCTTTCAGCAAAATTGAAGTTTCATTAGTATCATCACGCCTGACAGTAGAACAGGCTGCCTGGAAATCTCTCAAGTGCTTGATAGGCTCTTGAGCAGGTAGGCCATGAAACTTGGGCATCAAATTTAGCAGTGCGGTCTTTATTTTAAAATCTGTAGCTACCGCTGGATGATGCACTTGAAACGGTTGCATTGTAAAATCAGGGGGCTCCTTCCTCCTGGATGGTAACTCTCATAGCTGCCATGTCTTCTGCACGTAAAACAACCAAATCAGTAGAACGGGGGCTGGTTTCTTCCTCATGTTCACTTTCAGATCCGCCCTCAGAGCGGACTAACCGACGCTGTTCTCGCCTTATTCGTGAAATAGTCCTTTCAATTTCAGGATCGAATATTAGCAAGCGCGGATCAGAAAGTGAACGCATCATTTGACGAAAGAAACATGCAGCTCATAGTAGCAAAATAAAATAAAATGCAAATAAATAAATTCTAATTAATAACTTTAGCACTCTATTGCAACTCCTCGGCAACGGCGCCAAAAATTGATGAGGCACAGAAGTTGGTGAATTAAAAATTATTAAAATAGTTACGTTGCAAGTATAGTTCTTAACTCACTGAAAATCTACCTATCAATTTAGAAATATGTCACAGAGAGTTTAAATTAAAAATTACTGGGAGTTGGAGTGCCAGGTCGTCTCCCAACGAGTTGCAGAAAAGTGTGCTATTTGATTAATCAGATGTTCCAAAAGGTTGAGTTAAGTAGATGGAAAATTAAATTGAGAAAATTTAAATAAGATGAATAAAAGCCTTGACTGGGAGTTGATTAGTTGGAATCTCTATTATTGATGGGATGATTTCAAGATTAATTTATAATTAATGGTTGTTCTGTTTAGTTATCCTTTACTAGGTAAAGGAAAGTCAAACAAGTTGGAATGCTAGATCTATTCACGAGTTGCAACCCACTTAGTTCAAAGGGATTGGTGTTAGTGACTGGATAGCAATCCAACAGTTAACCCAATTACAATTTCTCTTTCAATCCTTCCAACTCAAGAATTCCTTTCAATCAACTCCCCATCAAGTGAAGAAACTACTCGCTCATTGTAAATAATAAATCCATAACATATGAAAGAGAATTAAAAGAAGACATGATTATTGGAATGGAAAATAAATTAAAATGGAAGAAATAATCCTTGTATTATATAATCATGAAAGTATTCAAATGACAAAATTGAACAAAGCAAAGAACATGAAAGAATAAAACCAAGTTAAGAGAACGAACTAGAATGACGAAGTCTTAATGAGGAAATAACTCTTCTCAATGTTCCAATGCTAAGACCAATTAAAAATTAAAATTCTAAAACCTAGAGAGAAAAAAAACCTAAAGGAGTAAAACTAGATCTAAAACTGAAAACTGTCTAGAATGAATGTTGTGTTTTGTTTCTGCATATTCTCTGGCTCTAGTCTGCTGTTCTGGGCCGAAAACTGGGTCTAAATAAAGTCCAAAATCGCCCCCAGCGAATTCTGCAGATCGCACATGTCATGCGATCGCGTCATCCATGCGGACGCGTTATTCGCGCTTTTCCTTGCCACGCGTTCGCGTCGTCCACGCTACCGCGTCGCTTGAGCTTTTCCAATCCGTGCAGCCACGTGAGCCATGCGGCCGCGTCACTGTGATTTGCTCTGCTTCGCGCGGTCACGTGAGCCATGCGACCGCGTCACTTCTCGCTGGTTATCTCCTCAAATTCTTGTGTTCCTTCCATTTTTGCTAGCCTCCTTTCCAATCTCCAACTCATTCATGCCCTATAAAGTCTGAAACACTCAACACACAGATCACGGCATCGAATGGAGTAAAGGAGAATTAAAAATACATAATTAAAGTCTCTAGGAAGCTGTTTTCAAACATGTTATAAATTCAGGAAGGAATTATAATTTCATGCTAATTTAATGAATAAGTGGGTAAGGATCATGATAAAACCACACAATTAAACACAATATAAACCATAAAATAGTGGTTTATCAAAAAGCCCTGGATGTCTACTTTCCAACGCAATTGAGAGCGCGCCAATTGGGTTTCTGTAGCTCCAGAAAATCCATTTCGAGTGTAGGGAGGTCAGAATCCAACAGCATCTGCAGTCCTTTTCAGCCTCTGAATCAGATTTTTGCTCAGGTCCCTCAATTTCAGCCAGAAATTACCTGAAATCACAAAAAAACACACAAACTCATAGTAAAGTCCAGAAATGTAATTTTTATTTAAAAACTAATAAAAATATACTAAAAACTAACTAAATCATACTAAAAACTACTTAAAAACAATGCCAAAAAGCGTATAAATTATCCGCTCATCACAATACCAAACTTAAATTGTTGCTTGTCCCCAAGCAACTGAAAATCAAATAGGATAAAAAGAAGAGAATATACTATAAATTCCAAAGTATCAATGAAACTTAGCTCGAATTAAATGAGTGGGACTAGTAGCTTTTTGCCTCTGAACAGTTTTGGCATCTCACTTTATCCTTTGAAGTTCAGAATGATTGGCATCTATAGGAACTCAGAATTTAGATAGTGTTATTGATTCTCCTAGTTCAGTATGTTGATTCTTGAACACAGCTACTTTATGAGTCTTGGCCGTGGCCCTAAGCACTTTGTTTTTCAGTATTACCATCGGATACATAAATGCCACAGACACATAACTGGGTGAACCTTTTTAGATTGTGACTCAGCTTTGCTAGAGTCCCCAATTAGAGGTGTCTAGGGTTCTTAAGCACACTCTTTTTGCTTTGGATCACGACTTTAACTGCTCAGTCTCAAGCTTTTACTTGACACCTCACGCCACAAGCACATGGTTAGGGACAGCTTGGTTTAGCTGCTTAGGCCAGGATTTTATTCCCTTGGGCCTTCCTATCCATTAATGCTCAAAGCCTTGGATCCTTTTTATTTTACCTTGCCTTTTGGTTTAAAGGGTTACTAGCTTTTTCTGCTTGCTTTTTCTTTTTTTTTTCTTTTTCTTTTATTTTCGCCATTTTTGCTTTTTTTTTTTGCAAGCTTTTGTATTCACTGCTTTTTCTTGCTTCAAGAATCAATTTTATGATTTTTAAGATTATCAATAACATTTCTCTTTTTCATCATTCTTTCAAGAGCCAACAAATTTAACATTCATAAACAACAAATTCAAAAAATATGCACTGTTCAAGCATTCATTCAGAAAACAAAAAGTGTTGCCACCACATCAAAATAATTAAACTATGCTCAAGGATGAATTCAAAATCATGTACTTCTTGTTCTTTTGTTTTTAGAACATTTTTCATTTAAGAAAGGTGATGGATTCATAGGACATTCATAGCTTTAAGGCATAGACACTAGACACTAATGATCATGTAATAAGACACAAACATAAATAAAAATAAAGCATAGAGAACGAAAACATAAAAAATTAACTAGACAAGGAGATTAAGGAACGGGTCCACCTTAGTGAGGGTGGCGTCTTCTTCCTCTCGAAGAACCAATGGTGTTCTTGAGCTCCTCTATGTCTCTTCCTTGCCTTTGTTGCTCCTCCCTCATAGCTCTTTGATCTTCTCTAATCTCATGGAGAATGATGGAGTGCTCTTGGTGCTCCATCCTTAGTTGTCCCATGTTGGAACTTAATTCTCCTAGAGAGATGTTGATTTGCTCCCAATAGTTTTGTGGAGGAATGTGCATCCCTTGAGGCATCTCAGGGATTTCATGATGAGGAATTTCCTCATGTTCTTGTTGAGGTCCATGAGTGGGCTCTCTAGTTTGCTCCATTATCTTTTTAGTGATGGGCTTGTCCTCTTCAATTTGGATGTCTTCATCTATGACAATCCCAGCCAAATTGCAGAGGTGACAAATGAGGTGAGGGAAGGCTAACCTTGCCAAAGTGGAGGACTTGTCAGCCACCTTGTAGAGTTCTTGAGGTATAATCTCATGAACTTCCACTTCCTCCCCAATCATGATACTATGGATCATGATAGCCCGATCCACAGTTACTTCGGATCGGTTGCTAGTAGGAATGATAGAGCGTTGGATGAACTCCAACCATCCTCTAACTACAGGCTTAAGGTCATGCCTTTTCAATTGAAATGGCTTGGCTCTTGAGTCAATTTTCCATTGAGCTTCTTCCTCACATATGTCCATGAGGACTTGGTCCAACTTTTGATCAAAGTTGACCCTTCTAGTGTAGGGGCGTGCGTTTTCTTCCATCATTGGTAAGTTGAACGCTAACCTTACATTTTCTGGACTGAAATCTAAGTATTTCCCCCGAACCATTGTAAGCCAATTGATGCGCGAAAAATTTCTTTCACGTATAACCGGCAAGTATACCGGGTCGTATCAAGTAATAAAAACTCACATGAGTGAGGTCGATCCCACAGGGATTGAAGGATTGAGCAATTTTAGTTTAGTGGTTGATTTAGTCTAGCGAATCAAGTGTTGGTTGAGTGGTTTGTGATTAACAGAAACTAAATTTGCTTGAAACGTAAAGGGAGAAGGGTAAAGTGCAGTAAATTTAAGAGCAGGAAAGCAAATGTGCTGAATCTTAAAGAACAAGTAAATTAAATTACAGAAACTTAGATTGCAAGAAATATAAATGACTGAATCTTAAAGTGCAAGAAATGTAAATTGCTTGAATGATAGAAGGGAATTAGGAAGTGGGATTGCAAAAATTTAAACAAGAACAAGTAAATTGTAACAAACAGAAGACTAAAGATGAATTGAATTTCAAGTAGATCCAAACAGAAAAGTAAAAATGCTTTGAGAATTGCAAAGACAGAAAGGCAGTGCTTAATTTGCAGCAAATGAAAAGAAGTTGAAGATCTCAGGAGTGGAAGAGACTAGATAACAAGTCTAGATCTCAAATCCTTCCTTGATCCAACAAGAACAATTGCAAGAGAAATGAAGAAAAGTGAATTGCAGAAATTGTAAAAGAAGAAGCAGTAAATGGAAATTTAAATTTAATTATGCAGAAAATTAAAACAAGATCTCAAGGTGAGATTGAAACAGAAGTTCTTCAATTCTCCACCCAAGATCCAAAGCAAGAAAATTAAAGAGTGCTCAAGCAAGAAACAAGAAGAAGAGAGATCAATTCTTCCTCCAAGTTCTCTGAAATCTAAACTCAAAAACAAAAGCTCAAAATGAAAAATGAAAGTTCAAAGAAAAATTCAAAATAAAATTCAGCCCCCTAATTACATCAAACTAACTCCTATTTATACACTTTCTATTCTTGGATATTGGAATTTGGATGGGCTTTTGATTTGGTGAAGAAATGAATTAAGTTGGAATTTTAAATTTCATTTTCAGCCCAAATGCATCTCCCAGGGGAATGCTCAGCTCACAAAGTGAGCTGAGCTTTGTGCCTTGCATAGCGTGTCTTGTTGGTTGGGAAGCATCAGGGGAGAGCTCAGCTCACTTTGTGAGCTGAGCGCTAGTGTCTTGGTGCCACTTTTGTGTGCGCCTTGTGCTGCCAGGACCGTGTCAACTTTGCGCGCTCCCTACTCCCTGCCCGTGTCAAGTGTTGCGCTTCATGCACCAAGGGCCTTGCCAATGTTGTTGCGTGCCTCACTCCCTGACCGTGTCACGTTGCTTTCTTGCATCAAGGAGTAGCGCTCAGCTCTCCAAGTGAGCTGAGCCTTGGGACATCCAATGGAAGGTCCTTGGTTCGAAACCCATGGGAAGCATGCGCTACCCCTTTTCTTGGTTGCCTTGCTTCCTTGCTTCCTCAAGGTGTGGGGTTCGAACCTTGGGGAGTGCACTTGGCCAATTTTGGCTTATTTTTCCTTGTGAGTAGCGCCTCCCCCCTCCCCTTTGGTCATGGGTTCAAGTCTTGGAGCATGCATTTGCAAATCATTTTCCTTGAATTATTTCCTTAGTGCTCTCGATAATGCTCACTTTGTGAGCTGAGCTTGGTTCTTCTTTCCTTGTTTCTTGGCCTCATGTTGTGCTCAGCTCACAAAGTGAGCTGAGCTTTGTGCCTTGGTCCCTTGGGAGTGAGTGTAGCGCTCATTTAGTGAGCTTGGTGCTCTTGGAGTGAGCTTCATGGTTTGTTGCACCACACTTCCTCTTCCTTGAACCACGCTTCTTAGGCCACGCTTTTCTTCTTTTCTTCTTTTCTTCACCTACAATTAATCAAAACAACCAATCAAAGTATCACCAAATTCACAAGGTTTATAAATCATTAAAAATCAATTAAATTTAGCTTAAACCTCATGATTTAGCATCAATTTCATGGTGGTTATTTGATTCAAAGAAGTTGTGCATTTTCATTCCAAATTGATTTCTTAGGATGCAAGAAAGTGTATAAAACTAAATAAAAATAAAGAAAAAGGCTAGTAAAACTGGGTCAATATGACTTGTCATCACCAATTCTTTGGATTCGGGTTCATACTTTGATCATGGTTCCTAGTGATCCGTGCATTTACATAGAACTCTTGAACCATTAAGATTCTGACTTGTTGAATAGGATTGGAGAGTACTTCCCATCCTCTTCTTCTAATCTCTTGTCGGATCTCCGGATATTCGCCCTTTTTGAGCTTAAAAGAGACCTCAGAGATCACCTTTTTCTTGGCCACAACTTCATAGAAGTGGTCTTGATGGACCTTTGAGATGAATCTCTCCATCTCCTATGACTCAGAGGTGGAAGCAATTGCCTTCCCTTTCCTCTTTCTTGAGGTTTCTCTGGCCTTAGGTGCCATTAATGGTTATGGAAAAACAAAAAGCAATGCTTTTACCACACCAAACTTAAAATGTTTGCTCATCTTCGAGCAAAAGAAGAAGAAAACTAGTAGAAGAAAATGGAGGAGATGGAGGGGAAGGTGTATTTGGCCAAGTGGGAGAAAAAGTGTTTGTAATGTGTGAAAATGAAGTAGTGTTGAGGCGTTTATATAGGGGTGGGGGGAGGTTTAGGTTTCGTGTATTAGGGTTGGGTTTGGGAGGGAAATGGATTTTAAATTTAGAGGTAGGTGGGATTTTTGGGGAAGAGTGGATGTATATGAGTGGTGAAGGGTATTTGGGGAAGAGATATGGAAGTGATTAGTGAAGGGTATTTGGGGAAGAGTGTTATGAAAGGGTGTGAAGAGGAGAGAAGAAGAAGTGGGGTAGGTGGGGATCCTGTGGGGTCCATAGATCCTGAGGGGTCAAGGACTTGTCATCCCTGCTCTATTTAGGCGTACAAAACGCCCTTAGAGTGCACTTCTGGCGTTAAACGCCAGGTTACTGCTTATTTCTAGCATTCAACACCAGTTTTTCTCCTATTTCTGGCGTTAAACGCTAGTTTGGTGCTTGTTTCTGGCGTTAAACGCCAGCTTGATGCTTCTTTCTGGCGTTAAACGCCAGTCTGATGCTTCTTACTGGCGTTTAAACGCCAGTAAGCTCTTCCTCCAGGTTGAGCTGTTTTTCATGCTGTTTTTCATTCTGTTTTTGATATTTCAGTTGTTTTTGTGATTTCACATGATCATCAACCTAAAGAGAATATAAAATAGCAATAGAAAATAAATAGATATAATTAAATAACATTAGGTTGCCTCCCAATAAGCACTTCTTTAATGTCAATAGCTTGACAGTGAGCTCTCATGGAGCCTCACAGATAATCAGAGCAATGTTGGGGCCTCTCAACACCAAACTTAGAGTTTGGTTGTGGCCTCCCAACACCAAACTTAGAGTTTGAATGTGGGAGTTTTGTTTGACTCTGTACTGAGAGAAGCTTTTCATGCTTCCTCTCCATGGTTACAGAAGGAGAACCTTGAGTCTTAAATACAAGGTATTCCTCATTCAACTAAAGGAAGGGTCTGCCAAGGATGATGGATTCATCCTCATCCTTCCCAGTGTCTAGGATTATGAAATCAGCAGGGATGTAAAGGCCTTCAACCTTCACTAGCACGTCCTCTACTAGCCCATAAGCCTTTTTCATTGATTTGTCTGCCATCTCTAGTGAGATTCTTACAGCTTGTACCTCAAAGATTCCCAATTTCTCCATTACAGAGAGTGGCATGAGGTTTATCCCTGACCCCAGGTCACACAGAGCCTTTTCAAAGGTCACGGTGCCTATGGTACAAGGTATGAAGAATTTTCTGGGATCCGGTTTCTTCTGAGGTAATGTCTACCTCATTAATGCACTCAGTTCATTGGTGAACAAGGGGGGTTCATCCTCCCAAGTCTCAATACCAAATAACTTGGCATTCAGCTTCATGATTGCTCCTAGATATTTAGCAACTTACTCTTCAGTGATGTCTTCATCCTCTTCAGAGGAAGAATATTCATCAGAGCTCATGAATGGCAGAAAAAAGTTCAATGGAATCTCTATGGTCTCTGTATGAGCCTCAGATTCCTTTGGTTTCTCAAAGGGAAACTCCTTTCTATCCAGAGGACGTCCCATGAGGCTTTTCTCACTGGGACTCACGTCCTCCTCACTCTCTCCAGGTTCGGCCATATTGGTCATGGTTATGGCCTTGCACTCTCTCTTGGGATTTTCTTTTGTATTGCTTGGGAGAGTAGTGGGAGGAGTTTCAGTAATCTTCTTACTCAGCTGACCCATCTGTGCCTCCAAATTTCTAATGGAGGACCTTGTTTCATTCATGAAACTTAGTGTGGTCTTGGATAAATCAGAGACTATGGTTGCCAGGCCAGAATGGCTCTGTTCAGAATTCTCTGTCTGTTGCAGAGAAGATGATGGAAAAGGCTTGCTATTGCTAAACCTGTTTCTTCCACCATTATTATTGAAGCCTTGTTGAGGCTTTTGTGGATCCTTCCATGAGAAATTTGGATGATTTCTCCATGAAGGATTATAGGTATTTCCATAGGGTTCTCCCATGTAATTCACCTCTGCCATTGCAGGGTTCTCAGGATCATAAGCTTCTTCTTCAGAAGATGCTTCCTTAGTACTATTGGATGCAGCTTGCAATCTATTAAGACTATGAGAAATCATATTGACTTGCTGAGTCAATATTTTGTTCTGAGCCAATATGGTATCCAGAGTATCAATTTCAAGAACTCCCTTCTCCTGAAACGTCCCATTGTTCACAGGATTCCTCTCAGAGGTATACATGAACTGGTTATTTGTAACCATTTCAATGAGTTTCTGAGCTTCTGTAGGGGTTTTCAGATAAAGAGATCCTCTTGCAGAATGGTCCAATGACATTTTTGATAACTCAGACAGACCATCATAGAATATACTTATGATGCTCCATTCTGGAAGCATGTCAGTAGGATACCTTTTGATCAGTTGCTTATATCTTTCCCAAGCTTCATAGAGGGACTCACCTTCCTTCTGTCTGAAGGTTTAGATTTCCACTCTAAGCTTGCTCATCTTTTGAGGTGGAAAGAATTTGGCCAGGAAAGCACTGACCAACTTATCCCAAGAGTTCAGGCTTTCCTTAGGTTGTGAATTCAACCATGTTCTAGCTCTGTCTCTTATAGTGAAAGGGAAAAGCATAAGCCTGTAGACCTCGGGATCAACTCCATTGGTCTTGATAGTGTCACATATTTACAAAAATTCAGCCAAAAACTGATGAGGATCTTCCATTAGAAGTCCATGAAACTTGCAATTCTGCTGTATTAGAGAAACTAATTCAGGCTTAATCTCAAAGTTGTTTGCTCCAATTGCAGGAATTGAGATGCTTCTTCCATAGAAGTTAGAAGAGGGTGCAATAAAGTCACCAAGCATCTTCCTTGCATCTCCACCATTGTTATTAGGTTCGGCCATGTCTCCTTCTTTTTCGAAAATTTCTGTCAGGTCCTCTCTAGAGAGTTGTGCCTTAGCTTCCCTTAGCTTCCTCTTCAGAGTCCTTTCAGGTTCAGGGTCAGCTTCAACAAGAATATTCTTATCCTTATTCCTGCTCATATGAAAAAGAAGAGAATAGAAAAGAAGAGGAATCCTCTATGTCACAGTATAGAGATTCCTTATGTAAGTAGAAGAGAAGAATAGAAGAAGGAGAAGATAAAAATTCAAACACAGAGGAGAAGAGTGGGTTCAAATTTTTGAGTGGAGGAGGGGTGTTAGTAGATAAATAAATAAATAGAAAGAGATGAGAGGGGGAAGAATTCGAAAATAATTAAAAAGAAAAAAATATTTTTGTTTTTATTTTAAATATTAATTAGAATTCAAAAATTAAGAAGGAAAATAAAATTAAATTGAAATTTAAAACAATTAGTTAATGAAAAGAAATTTTTGAAAAAGAGGTTAGTGATTTTCGAAAATAAGAGAGAGAAAAGTAGTTAGGTGGTTTTGAAAAAGATAAGAAATAGTAAAACAAACAAAAAGTCAAGTAGTTAATTGAAAATGATTTGAAAATCAATTTTGAAAAGATAAGAAGTTGGAAAAGATTTTGAAATTGATTTTAAAAAAGATATGATTAAAAATCATTTTCAAAAAGATTTGAAAAGGAAATTAAAAAGATTTGATTTTTGAAATTATAGTTGATTACTTGACTAACAAGAAACTAAAAAGATATGATTCTAGAGTTTAAAAAGATATGATTCTAAAAAGATATGATTCTAGAGTTTTAATAACTTGGAATTTTTTGAATCAAAATATTAAATGCTAGCAAAGAATTCGAAAATATGAAACAAAATAAGAAAAAGATTTTTGAAAATCAATTTGAAATTTTCGAAAATATGAAAGAAAAAATGAAAAAGATTTGAAAAAGATAGAATTTTTTAATTGAAAATTTGATTTGATTCATAAGAAACAATTAAATTTTAAAACTTTATAACTAAATCAATTTAAATTTTTGAAATTTATGAGAAGAATAAAGGAAAGATATTTTTTTGATTTTTGAATTTTTAAGAAGAGAGAGAAAAACACAAAAAGACTCAAAACATAAAAATTATGAATCAAAACACACAATGCATGCAAGAACACTTTGAATGTCAATATGAACACCAAGAACACTTTGAAGATCATGATGAACATCAAGCACATATTTTTGAAAATTTATAAGAAAAGTCACACATACAAAACACCAAACTTAGAAATTTTCAATGTTTAGACACTAACAAGTTGAAAATGCATATGAAAAACAAGAAAAGACACAAAACATGAAAATGCAAAGATCAAACAAAGAAAATCATCAAGAACAACTTAAAGATCATAAAGAACATCATGCATGAGTTTTCAAAAATTTTAAGAAAAATTGAAGAGATGCAATTGACACCAAACTTAAAAATTAACACTAGAATCAAACAAGAAACACAAAATCTTTTTGGTTTTTATGATTTTATTAAATTTTTTTGGGTTTTTCGAAAATTATTTGAAAAAAGAAAAATAAGGATTTCAAAATTTTTAATGAGAATTCCAGGAATCATGCAATGTTAGTCTAAAGCTCCAGTCCAAGAATTAGACATGGCTTACTAGCCAGCCAAGCTTTCAGGGAAAGCTCCGGTCCAAAACACTAGACATGGCCAATGGCCAGCCAAGCTTTAGCATACAAATCAGGCATACAACAGCGAAATTGATGAGAATCAAAAAGCTTTTTGTGATGATGAGTTGAAACCTCGGTCCAAAAGATTAGACATGGCTTCACAGCCAGCCATACTTCAACAGATCATCATAAAACTCTAGAATTCATTCTTAAAAATTCTGAAGTCATAGAATAATTTATTTTTTTGAAATTTTTTTTCGAAATTAAAATAAAAACAAAAAAGCTTAAAATTAAAATAAAATTACCTAATCTGAGCAACAAGATGAACCGTCAGTTGTCCAAACTCGAACAATCCCCGGCAACGGCGCCAAAAACTTGGTGCACGAAATTGTGATCTCAATGGCGCCAACAACTTGGTACGCACAATTGTAATCTCACTTCTTTTTCACAACTTCGCACAACTAATCAGCAAGTGCACTGGGTCGTCCAAGTAATAAACCTTACGTGAGTAAGGGTCGATCCCACGGAGATTGTCGGCTTGAAGCAAGCTATGGTCATCCTTGTAAATCTCAGTCAGGTGGATTCAAATGGTTATGAGGTTTTGATAATTAAAACATAAATAAAATATAAAATAAGATAGAAATACTTATGTAATTCATTGGTGAGAATTTCAGATAAGCGTATGGAGATGCTTTGCTCCCTCTGAATCTCTGCTTTCCTACTGTCTTCATTCAATCATTCATACTCATTTCCATGGCAAGCTGTATGCTGGGCATCACCGTTGTCAATGGCTGCTTCCCGTCCTCTCAGTGAAAATGGTCCAAATGCGCTGTCACAGCATGACTAATCATCTGTCGGTTCTCGATCATGTTGGAATAGGATCCATTGATCCTTTTGTGTCTGTCACTACGCCCATCACTCGCGAGTTTGAAGCTCGTCACAGTCATCCCTTCCCAGATCCTACTCGGAATACCACAGACAAGGTTTAGCCTTTCCGGATCTCAAGAATGGCCGCCAATAATTCTAGCTTATACCACAAAGACTTTGACCTTTCGGAATGGAGGATAAGAGATAAATGCTCAATCCAAGGTAGAACGGAAGTGGTTGTCAGGCACACGTTCATAGGTTGAGAATAGTGATGAGTGTCACGGATCATCATATTCATCATGGTTGAAGTGAAAGCGAATATCTTAGAATGGGAATAAGCTTGAATTGAATAAGAAAACTGATGGTTATCAGTGGCTAAGAGAAGGGGGTTTGAATCTTAGCCCCATTTTTACTTGATAATACTTGCCGGCCTTTGAAACCACTTCTGAAAACTTTTTGTCTTTTTATCTCATAACTAGCCACAAGACTTTTTCTTTTGTCTCGTCCCCAGCCACGAGACTTTTCTTTTTGTCTTGTCAGTCAGCACAAGAAATAGTCACAAGTAAAAAATTTTATAAAAACAGTCGCGTTATAGATATAGTCTCTAAACCAACAGAAATTCTTTCGTACAAACGTTTGGTTGTCACAAGTAATAAACCCCTAAATAAATTGATAACCGAAGTATTTAAACCTCGGGTTGTCTTCTTAAGGAACTGTAGGGAAGTATGTTCTTATTATTGGTTAGGGTTAAGTACTGAAATCGTCCCTAAGGTCTGGGGTGAAAATCAAAATCGTCTTCGACCTTTTTTTGTTATTAAAATCATCCTCAATGTTACAAAACGTTATAAAATCATCCTTTTCTACTTCAATTTTATTTTTTTTACCATATTACCCTTCATTATTAATAAAAATAATTAAAAATAATATTAAAAAAATTAAAACAAACTCCCCCCACCCCTCTCAACCCTCACCACTCCCCCCTCCGGTAACTCCCTCACCCCTCACCCCCCATCCCTCACCCCCTCACCCACTCCCTCACCCCCTCACCCACTCCCGTCTCCCCACTCCCGTAACCCCACTCCCCCTCACCCCACGTGTGCCCAACACTGGAGCCCGCAACACCGCCGCCAATGCTGCCTCCGTCTGCCACCACGCCCGGGAAAGCCCAACGGCTTCTCCCTATCCCCATCCCAAATCCAACATCTTCGAGGCCAGGCCCAAGACCAAGCCCGAACCCACCCAGAGCCAGAAACCCACCAGGACCCTGCTGTGTGTTGCTCAGCAACGAAGTGAAGCTCCCACCGAACTGCACGGGTGCTCCGGGGTGGTTGTTCCCAGCCACGGGAACCATGGTGAGCGGGGTCACAGAAGAAACCGAGGTGACGGCCGCACCCGCGGAGGAGGAGGTTGTGGCGGTGGAGGCTGAAGGAACGGTGCGAGAGCACTTGGCATTTTTACGGCTTCTACCGCCGACGGGGATGTCACAGAGAGTGCCGCCGTGGGTCCAGTAGCGGCGGCAGGACTTGTAGAAGTGGCGAGGCTGGGAGAACTTGTAGTTGTTGTAGTAGCAGAACTTGGTATTAGTAGAGTCGCAGGGAGGGCATGGCAGGTGCTCTTGCTCGGCCGGCGGTGGGGCTAGGGAAGTGTTGTGAGGCTTGGCTGATCGACGGCTTTCGCCGGAGTCGGAGGAGAGCATGGCGTTGTGAAATGGGGTGAAGGTAGAAATAGTATATAGTTGAAATTGTATGCGTGAGGGGGTGAGGGGTGGGGGGTGAGGGAGGGGGAGGGGGGAGTGGGGTGGGGGAGGGGGGAGGTTTATTTTAATTTTTTAATATTATTTTTATTAATAATGAAGGGTAATATGGTAAAAAAAATAAAATTGAAGTGGAAAAGGACGATTTTATAACGTTTTGTAACGTTGAGGATGATTTTAATAACAAAAAAAGGTTGGGGATGATTTTGATTTTCACTCCAGACCTTAGGGACGATATCAGTACTTAACCCTATTGGTTATGAAGATTGTAAATCGGGGTTTTGAAGATAAGGAACAAGTAATTTAAATTGCAATTGAAATAAGTAAATGACTGTAAAATAAATAAATAACTGTAAAATAAACTTTTGGCAAGGTATGAGAAATTAGAAGTCCTATTCTAGTTATCCTTATCAATGATGATGAAGATTGAATCTTAATTCCACTTAGTTAGCCTTTACTTAAAGTAAAGAAAAGTCAAGTGACTAATTAGTTAGATCCTCAAATCCTAGTTAATCCCTAAGGAAAGATTGGAATTATTGAAGTTCAATTCAATTAGCAAAGATAACAATTATCAATCATGTTTGAGTTTGATAACTCCTGAGTTACTGATTTCTTAACCAAGACCAAAAAGAGAAAAAATAAATCTACCGGAATAAAAATGTCTTCAGATTGGAAGCAATAGTAACATAAATAAAAGAAACAATTGTAAACTGAAATACCTCAAATAACATTAATTCAAACGAGTAATATATAACATAGAAGAATTCATAAATTAAATTGAAAAGATAAATAAAAAGGAATGTTGAACCTGGTAAAAAGAGATAATCCTGAAAGCGAATAAAATCCTAATCTAAATCCTAATCATAAAGAGAGGGGAGAGAATTTCCCTCTCAAAACTAAATCTAAATCATGAAAACTAACTAATTGGAGACTCTCCTATGAATGAATGGATTCCCCCACTTTATAGCCTCTAATCTGTGTTTTCTGGGCAAAAAACTGGGTCAAAAACAGCCCAGAAATCGCCCCCTGCAATTTCTGTTACGTTCAGGTCGTGGGCAAGTGACGCGGAGGCGTCGTCCACGCGTCCGCGCGGATTGAAGTTTGCAGATGCGACGTGGGCGCGTCATTCACGCGTTCACGTCGCCTAACGTCGAGGCAGCTATGGCAAATTATATATCCAATCGAAGCCCCGGATGTTAGCTTTCCAACACAACTAGAACCGCGTCGTTTGGACTTCTGTAGCTAAAGTTATAGTCATTTGAGTGCGAAGAGGTCAGGCTGGACAGCTTAGCAGTTTCTCCAACTTCTTGTATTCCTTCCACTTTTGCATGCTTCCTTTCTATCCTCTGAGCCATTCCTGCCCTATAATCTCTGAAATCACTTAACACACATATCAAGGCATCTAATGGTGATAAGAGAGGATTAATATTAGCAATATAAAGGCCAAAGAAGCATGTTTTCAATCATAGCACAAAATCAGGAAGGAAGACATAAAGCATGCCATTAGTATGAATAAATGGATAAAGAGTTGATAAAAACCACTCAATTAAGCACAAGATAAACCATGAAATAGTGGTTTGTCAACCTCCCCACACTTAAACATTAGCATGTCCTCATTCTAAGCTCAAGAGAAGCTATAAAGGTGAAGAGGAGTAGTAGATGTATGGAATGCAACCTATCTATATGAATGCAACTACATGCAAAATGATTCTACCTACTTGGTTAAAAATAAATAAGTTCTCCAAGACAAACATGAATCAGATTTCACTAATTCAAATTATACAATAAAAGACAAGTAAACTTGTAAGAAGATAGCTCCTGAAAGCAGGGAACATAGAATCAAGCATTGAACCCTTACTGGTAATGTATATCACTCTAATCTCTCAAGTGTCTAGGGTTAATCACTCTATTCTTCTCTAATCATGCCTTCTAAACCTTGTTCTTCATCTAACCAATCAACAAATATTTAGCATACTAATGCAAACATCATGAGGTCTTTTCAAGGTTTTAATGGGCTAAGGTAAGGGTGAGGATATATGTATGGCCAAGTGAGCTATAATGTGAATCTTTAATTAGCCTAAGCTCTCACCTAATATACATATACTCTATATACTTTTAAATTCATGCCTAGCTACCCATAATTCCCACTTTTATATGATTCCCATAATCATGTACCAAAATTTTGATATTTCTTTACTTTTATCACATGTGCATTGATCTTTTTATTAACTTTGCATTGGGGTAATTTTGTCCCCTTATTTATTTACTTATTTATTGAATATTTTTAGATTTTTCTCTCTTTTTTTTTGTATAGAAATAAACATAACTTATCAATGCACATGGATTTTCCATTATTTTTCTATTTTGGTTTTTTTTTCATGAGTAGGTTCCCAAATTCTCAATATTCAAATAAATTAGAAACATGATACATTCCCTTATTAACCCATGTTCCCACAATTTCCCCACACTTAGTTGTTACACAATCCCTATCTTAAGCTAACCAAAGATTCAATTGGGATGTTTAATTATTTTTCTGCTTTAGGCTAGTGATGTGGTAAAATACAGAACAAATGGGGATTAAAAGGCTCAAAGTGGCTGACAAGGGTGATTTAAAGGGTAGGCTTATTTGGGATAAGTGAGCTAAAATCAAACAATGGCCTCAATCATATGCAAGCATGTAAATACACTAAATAATGGACATATAGATTGGAACAAAATATAGATTACAATCATAGAGAAGGGAACACACAGGAATAAAATATTTATGGTTAAATAATGTAACCATGTAAATAAGCTCAAAATCTCACATATTGTGTGTTCTTTGGCTTAAAAACCATGTTCCAAATACAACTTCCAAACAAGTTTTACACAAAAATTTTGATTTTAAATTAGTGAAATCTTTTTTTCAAAAATAGGATCTTAAAAAGAAACTTATTATTTTAACCAAGCAGTAACTAAATGCATAAAATCAAATAAACATGCAATTAAACATGCAAATGCAACAACTAATTTAATAAAGAAAATTTAAACATTGGTGTTGAAACAGAAAGGTACTAACCCATGGAGATCAGTATCGACCTCCCCACACTTAAAGATTGCACCGTCCTCGGTGCATGCTAAGATGTGCAGGTGGACGGGTTGTTCCAACTGATACTTTCCTTCAAGGATTGTGCAGATGGCCTTGTTTGTCTCCCCTTATAGAAGTTTCTCCTTTTTTCCGTCTTCGGTGGCCAGCCTGAAAGAAGAAAAAAAAAGAAGAAGAGTAACCCAAAATTAAAGATAAGAAAATAAATGAAGTATGGGTGGATTAATGCCAAATGATAAGGGTCTCATTTACATGGAAGCTTCAACATGTACGTGAGAAAACAATAGAAGCCATGGCATGCCAGTGGTACACAATGTACAACAATGGGGAAGAGAGTGGGTAATAAAAGACAATGGAAGTGCATGTCAATGCAAAAGGAATATAGGTATCAAAGATTGGCATTGATATAAATAAGATTACCTATCCAGAATAAAACAAGTCACTAAGCACCAAGATAATACCAGAAAAGATATAACAGTTGAATAAGAACATTTGAACACCAATAATTTTAGAAAAATAAAAATATGCACAAAATTAAAATACAATGAATGAAAGTATGCAAATAAATAAAATAAAATAAAAGATAAGAAGAATGAGAAGGGAAAGAAATAAAGTAAGAAAGAAAGAAGAAAGAAGAAAAGACAGAAGAAATTAGGATTGGGAAAGAAAAATAAGATAATTGGCACTAATCCGGATAGGTTGTGCGATGCTGGCGACGCGGACGCGTGAGTGACGTTGTCGCGTGGTGCGCGATAAGGTCAGGTGACGCGAACGCGTGGGTCATGCGATCGCGTGGCCTGATTTGTGCGATTGGCACGAGTGCAGCCTCGCATTCGCACAACTCTCTGTTTGAGATGTATTTTTGCAAAAAATTTGGGTGACGCGGTCACGTGGTTGACGCGATCGCGTGGATGGCCTATTTCCAATATGACGCGGACGCGTGGGTGACGCGTTCGCTTGGGAGGGCTTGGGCTTCCAGCACGAGTCCAGCACCATTCCAGCTTAACCTTCGGCCATGCACCCTTGTGACGTCGATTTACATGGCACGCGGCCGCGTGGGTGACGCGGTCGCGTGGGAGGCCAAAGTTCCCATGTGACGCGGACGCGTCGGCGATGCGGTCGCGTGGGTCGATTTGTGTCACTGGCACGCCTCCATCCACGCTCCAGCGTGACTCTCTGTTCGTTTTTATTTTCTCCCCTCTCCTTGCGACGCGGACGCGTCGAGTGGCATTTTATTTTATTTTATTTTATTTTATTTTTTTTTAGAAAATGCAGAATGCAGTGTTAATATGAATGTGATGCAAAACTCCAGGTTCAATAAAATAAAATAAAACTCAAAAACAAATAAAACTAAATAAAAATGAAAAAGGAACGATCATACCACGGTGGGTTGTCTCCCACCTAGCACTTTTAGTTATTGTCCTTAAGTTGGACATTTGGGGAATCCTTTGTTATGGTGGCTTGTGCTTGAACTCATCCAGGAATCTCCACCAATGTTTATGATTCCAATGTCCTCCGGGATCCCAAATTAGGCGCAGAAAGCCTTCAAGTAAGTTAAAGCATGTGACAAGGCCCCAATAGTGCTGATTTCTAGATTGGATTTTGGGGTCCCAAATCTTGCTTTTGCACCCGTCTTCTTGTTGATCATCATGATTCCATCCGGGTGGTAGGCAATCTGAATTCTTACTAAAGCAGCCAAACAACTTCCTAGACCTATTCAGTGGAGCTTTACACAAACCTTTACATTTAAAATTTAAGCTTTCAACCATAATGAACCTTGCAGGACAATTCTTACCGCTGACCATTTTTCTCTTACTCTTAATGCCACAAAGAGCTCTAAGTTGACCATCCGTCTCCAGTAGCCCATATTCAAGTGGGATTAGAAAGCTAAGGGATATGAATTTTACCCACTTGAATGTTGTAAAGGATGATGGCAACTTAGGGGGAGGGGTCTCCAATAACTTTGGCAAGGTGATTTCAAGCTCCACTCCCTTGTGCTCTTTGACTACTTCCACCTCTTTGCAAGCTTCTTCAATTTCAACCTCTTCCTCTTGGTAGCTTTCTTCCAATTCAATCTCTTCTTCATTGCTCACCAAGGGCATGGAAGGTTGTGCTTCTTCTTCTTTAATCTCCATCTCTTGATCAACCTCTACAAAGTCTTCAACCATGATCTGCCTTGGAGGTTGTACGCTCCCTTCAACATCAACATCAAACACCATGGAAGGAGGCTCTATGACTAGACTTTCCAATGGAGGTACAGCATCTCTTAAGTCTGCAACCACTTCTTACTTTTTAAAAATTGCTGCTTTGTCCAGTTGTTTAAGGATAAGATCGTACTCATCCTCGATGATTTTCTTTCCATGACAACTCCTTTCAACTACTCCTTTATCTTCAAGGGTCTCTCCTACCTTTACCCATAAGGCCTCCTCTAGCTCCTTATGAAGTATGGATTCGCGAAGATGATTTCTTTTTTCCTGTTCCATATCAATAGCATAATTGGGATTATCTTGCTCTTGGATTGATAGATGTGGGTGCTCTTCCATGGAGGGTGGTGATGGGATGAAAAGATCATTATGTGGTTGAAAAGGAAGTGCACCAGAGCTTGAGGGTTGGATTTTGGAGGTAGAGGGTTCGTTCATGCGGGATATAAGATTTTGGAGTGTAGAGGTGAGACCAATGATGTTAGAGATGAGTGTATTGTTATCCAATGGAGGTTGGGGTGGATCTATGTATGGCTCATTCGATTCATAGGGTGGTTGGTATGGTGGATGTGGGTTATTGTCATATGGAGGTGAATGGTGGTAGTTGGCTTGTGAGTGTGGTGGTTCAAAGTTGTGTTGAGGAAAGGGTTCATAGGCATATGGTGGTGGTTGTTGAAAGTCCATTGGAGGTGGTTGTTGCCATAAGGGTTGATCAAATCCTTGTGGCTCCTCCCATCTTTGATTGTTCCAACCTTGATGCCTATGCTCATTGTAATTTCTTCTTCCTGCAACATAATTGTGACCAGACTCATAGCCAAAGGGGTGAGAGTTCATAGTAGTAAATAAAAATTAAAAATGAAAATAAAAATAAATTTAAATTAAAAGTTTATTTAAATTTTGAAATTTGAAATTTGAAAATTTTTAAATTTAAATTTTGAAAATTTTTAAATTTGAATTTTGAAATTTGATTTTTGAAATAAGATAAGATAAGATAAAAATTTTAAAAATAAAAATCTGAAATTTTTTTTTTTGAAAAAATTAATTAAAAATATTTTTGAATTTAATGAGGAAAGAGAAAAACAATAAAATGACACCAAATTTCAAATTTTTAGATCAAAACGAAGAAAACAACTAAGAACAGCTTGAAGGTCAAGATGAACGTGAAGAACAACTTGAAGATCAAGATGAACACTAAGAACAAATTTTTGAAATTTTTTTAATAACTAAATAAAAACAAATAACCTCTTAATTTATGGAAAATAAAAAATAAAAACAAAAATAAAAACAAATAAACAAGCAAAAATAAAAAAAAATATTTACAATAACCAATAATAAGGCACACGTTTGCAATTCCCCGGCAACGGTGCCATTTTGAAAGAGTGGAAGATTGATGGTTTAGAAGTTATAGTAAATACTCGTTGCAAGTATAGTTACTAAACCAAGCAATCAACCTTTCTTACAAACGTTTTTGTTGTCACAAGTAACAAACCCCTTTTAAAATTGATAACCGAGTATTTAAACATCGGGTCGTCTTCTCAAGGAATTGCAGGGAGGTATGTTCTTATTATTGGTTATGAGTTTTGTAAATTGGGGTTTTGGAAGTAAGGTGGGAATATGTTATATGACAAGTAAAATAAAATAATAATAATAATAAAATAGACTCTTGGCAAGATATGAGAAATTAGAAGTCCAGATTTAGTTATCCTTATCAACAATAATGAAAATTGAATCTTAATTCCACTTAGTTAACCTTTGCTATAACAAGGGAAGGTCAAGTGACTAATTAGTTAGATCTTTGAATCCTAGTTAATTCCTAAGAAAAGATTGGGATTATTGAAGATCAATTCAATTAGCAAGGATAACAATTATCAATTATGTTGTTGAATTGGATAACTCCTGAGTTACTAATTTCTTAACCAAGACCAAAAGAGAAAATATCTAAATTAAAATTAAAAGCATTCATATAAATAAAGCAAAGCAAAATTAAGTCTGAAAATACCTCGAATTGCATTCACAAAAGAACTTAAATCTGACATACAAATTAAATTGGAGAAATAAATAAAAAGAACATTGAACCTGGGATTGAGAGTCACTCCTAAAATTAAGAGAAGTCCTAAATCCTAAATCTAAGAGAGAGGAGAGAACCTCTCTCTCTAAAAACTACATCTACTCCTAAAATTGTGAAGGTGAAAGCTTGTTTCTGAATGGATGCATTCCCCCACTTTATAGCCTCTAATCTGTGTTTTCTGGGCCGCAAACTGGGTCGAAAACAGCCAAGAATTCGCTGGTCTCGAATTCAATCACGCTGGATTTTCGTCACTGCGACGCGGCTGCATGGAGCACGCAGTCGCATCGCCTAGCTTCAGGGAAACTATGGTATATTATATATCAAATTGAAGCCCCGGACGTTAGCTTTCCAACGCAACTAGAACCGCATCGTTTGGACCTCTGTAGATAAAGTTATATCCGTTTGAGTGCGAAGAGGTCAGGCTGAACAGCTTAGCAATTTCTCCAACTTCTTGTATTCCTTCCACTTCTGCATGCTTCCTTTCCATCCTCTGAGCCATTCCTGCCCTGTAATCTCTGAAATCACTTAACACATATATGAAGGCATCTAATGGTAATAAGGGAGGATTAATAATGAGCAAATATAAGATCAAAGGAGCATGTTTTCAATCAAAGCACATAATTAGAAAGGCAAATGTAAAACCATGCAAATAGTATGAATACGTGGGTAAAGAGTTGATAAAAATCACTCAATTGAGTACAAGATAAACCATGAAATAGCGGTTTATCACTGACCATCTTCCTCTTACTCTTAATGCCACAAAGAGCTCTAAGTTGACCATCCGTCTCCAGTAGCCCATATTCAAGTGGAATTAGAAAGCTAAGGGATATGAATTTTACCCACTTGAATGTTGTGAAGGATGATGGCAACTTAGGGGGAGTGGTCTCCAATAACTTCAGCAAGGTGATTTCAAGCTCCACTCCCTTGTGCTCTTTGACAACTTCCACCTCTTTGTAAACTTCTTTAATTTCAACCTCTTCCTCTTGGTAGCTTTCTTCCAATTCAATCTCTTTTTCATTACTTACCAAGGGCATGGGAGGTTGTACTTCTTCTTCTTTAATCTCCATTTCTTGACCAACCTCTTCCGAGTCTTCAACTATGATATGCCTTGGAGGGTGTACACCCTCCTCAACATCAAATGCAACTGTCTTGGAAAGAGGTTCTATGTCTTGACTTTCCCATGGAGGTTTAGCATCTCCTAAGTCCGCAACCACTTCTTCTTCTTCGATAATTACAGCTTCCTCCACTTGTTCCAGTACAAAGTCATGCTCTGTGCTGTCCACTGGAGTTTCTAATATCTCCTTCATGCTATGTTCTTCATTAAATTGCCCACATGAAGCCATGGGGGTTCCTTGAGTGTCCGAACGTCGGGAAGGTAGTCTATTTATTACTTGATTTAATTGGTGAAGTGTGGCATGAAGTTTTGCACATGTTTCCGTGAGATGCTCTGTTGAGTCATGAGGTGATGGATATGGACATGGTACATAGGAATGTGGTGGTTCTTGATATGGTTCATATGGCTCATAAGGTGGTTGGTATGGTGGATAAGGGTTAGGATCATATGAGGGTGTCTGGTGGTAAGGGGATTGTGAGTGTGGTGGTTCAAAGTTGTGTTGAGGAGAGGGTTTATAGGCATATGGTGGTGGTTGTTGATAGTCCATTGGAGGTGGTTGTTGCCATGAGGGTTGATCAAATCCTTGTGACTCCTCCCATCTTTGATTGTTCCAACCTTGATGCCTATTCTCATTGAAATTTCTTCTTTCTGCAACATAATTGTAACTAGACTCATAGCCAAAGGGGTGAGAGTTCATAGTAACAAATAAAAATTAAAAATAAAAATAAAAACAAATTTAAATTAAAAGGTTATTTAAATTTTGAATTTGAAAATTAATTTTTGAAATTTTGAAATTTTGAATTTTGAAATTTGAAATTTAAATTTTTGAAATTTGAATTTTGAAACTTGAAATTTGAAATTTGAAAATTTTTAAATTTGAATTTTGAAATTTGATTTTTGAAATAAGATAAGATAAGATAAAAATTTTAAAATCAAAATTTGAAATTTTTTTTTAATTTTTTTTTCAAATTTCGAAAATTCAATTAAAATAAAGAGAAAAGATATTTTTGAATTAAATGAGGAAAGAGAAAAATAATAAAATGGCACCAAACTTAAAATTTTTAGATCAAAGCAAAGAAAACAACTAAGAACAACTTGAAGGTCAAGATGAACACGAAGAACAACTTGAAGATCAAGATGAACATAAAAAAAAATTTAAAAAAAAATTTTAATAACTAAATAAAAACCAATAACCTCTTAATTTACGAAAAGGCAAAAATAAAAACAAATAAACAAGCAAAATGCAAATATTTACAATAACCAATAATAAGGCACACGTTTGTAATTCCCCGGCAACGGCGCCATTTTGACGTTAGGATTTTTGCCAGTAAATAATTTTATAAAAACAGTCGCATTGTAGATATAGTCTCTAAACCAACAGAAATCCCTTCGTACAAACGTTTGGTTGTCACAAGTAATAAACCCCTAAATAAATTGATAACCGAAGTATTTAAACCTCGGGTCGTCTTCTCAAGGAACTGAAGGAAAGTATGTTCTTATTATTGGTTATGAAGATTGTAAATCGGGGTTTTGAAGATAAGGAACAAGTAATTTAAATTGCAACTGAAATAAGTAAATGACTGTAAAATAAATAAATAACTGTAAAATAAACTTTTGGCAAGGTATGAGAAATTAGAAGTCCTATCCTAGTTATCCTTATCAATGATGATGAAGATTGAATCTTAATTCCACTTAGTTAGCCTTTACTTAAAGTAAAGAAAAGGCAAGTGACTAATTAGTTAGATCCTCAAATCCTAGTTAATCCCTAAGGAAAGATTGGGATTATTGAAGTTCAATTCAATTAGCAAAGATAACAATTATCAATCATGTTTGAGTTTGATAACTCCTGAGTTACTGATTTCTTAACCAAGACCAAAAAGGGAAAAAGTAAATCTACCGGAATAAAAATGTCTTCAGATTGGAAGCAACAGTAACATAAATAAAAGAAACAATTGTAAACTGAAATCCCTCAAATAACATTAATTCAAAAGAGTAATTTGTAACATAGAAGAATTCATAAATTAAATTGAAAAGATAAATAAAAAGGAATGTTGAATGTGGTAAAAAGAGATAATCCTGAAAGCGAATAAAATCATAATCTAAATCCTAACCCTAAAGAGAGGGGAGAGAATCTCCCTCTCAAAACTAAATCTAAATCATGAAAACTAACTAATTGGAGACTCTCCTATGAATGAATGGATTCCCCCATTTTATACCCTCTAATATGTGTTTTCTGGGCCGAAAACTGGGTTAAAAACAGCCCAAAAATCGCCCCCTACGATTTCTGTTACGTTCAGGTCACGGGCAAGTGACGCGGAGGCGTCGTCCACGCATCCGCGCGGATTGAAGTTCGCAGATGCGACGCGGGCGCGTTATTCACGCGTTCGCGTCGCCTAACTTTGGGGCAACTATTGAAAATTATATATCAAATCAAAGCTCCAGACGTTAGCTTTTTAATGCAACTGAAACCGTGTCATTTGGACCTCTGTAGCTAAAGTTATAGCCATTTGAGTGCGAAGAGGTCAGGCTGGACAGCTTAGCAGTTTCTCCAACTTCTTGTATTCCTTCCATTTTTGCATGCTTCCTTTCTATCCTCTGAGCCATTCCTGCCCTGTAATCTCTGAAATCACTTAACACACATATCAAGGCATCTAATGGTGATAAGAGAGTATTAATATTAGCAATATAAAGGCCAAAGAAGCATGTTTTCAATCATAGCACAAAATTAGGAAGGAAGACATAAAGCATGCGATTAGTATGAATAAATGCGTAAAGAGTTGATAAAAACCACACAATTGAGCACAAGATAAACCATGAAATAGTGGTTTATCAACAAGTCCAGAATCTAAACCCAAACTGAACTTGACTTGGTCACAGCTAAGCTTTCAACTGTAAAGTGCTAACCCAACTTACAAGGGAATTCCCACAGAATCATGAAACACAACATAGATGTACAAAGGAACTCTAAGGACATCTATGGATTTTTCTTTTAAGTTTGCACTCTCTGCCTTTTTCTGCTCTATGGCCTTTTCATACAAACCTCACTATTTGCCTTTTTCCATAAGACTCAAGACATGACAAAATTAAACAAAAAAAATTACAAAATGAGAACACTGAAGGAGAAGAAATTCTGTCAGCTTAGAGAGCTATGAGAACCATGTGCTTTTGCACTCTCACTCCTTGAATCAAACCCTGACTGTTCACCCATACTTATAGAGAGAAGCCTTCAAGGTTGAAACCAAACAAACCAAGCCAATCTTCTTCTTCTTCAAACAGAACCGGTTCGGCCAGAGAGAGAGAGAAGAGATAACACATGCAAAACACAACATGCAATTACGTCTAGTCCTTCCTTGGTCACCACTCTTCATCAATCCGAGCCCTTCATCCTTGCCTTGCTCTCCAAGATGAACTTCTGGCCCTTGATGCTTCATGATGATGATAGCTTCATCTGCTTCAATCTCTGCCTCTTCCATCACGTAGCCACTGTAGCTACCTGATGAGCGGATATTTTATACGCTTTTTGGGGATAATTTCATATAGTTTTGAGTATGTTTTAGTTAGTTTTTAGTCTATTTCTATTAGTTTTTAAGAAAAATTCATATTTCTGGACTTTACTATGAGTTGTGTGTTTTTCTGTAATTTCAGGTATTTTTCTGGCTGAAATTGAAGGAGCTGAGCAAAAATCTGATTCAGGCTGAAAAAGGACTGCTGATGCTGTTGGATTCTGACCTCCCTGCACTCAAAGTAGATTTTCTGGAGCTACAGAACTCAAAATGGCGTGCTTCCAATTGTGTTGGAAAGTAGACATCCAGGGCTTTCCAGCAATATATAATAGTCTATACTTTGCACAAGAATAGACGACGTAAACTGGCGTTCAACGCCAGTCCTCTGCCCAATTCTGGCGTCCAGCGCCAGAAAAGGATCAAAAACTGGAGTTGAACGCCCAAACTGGCACAAAAACTGGCATTCAACTCCACAAATGGCCTCTGCACGTGAATTGCTTAAGTCTCAGCCCCAGCACACACCAAGTGGGCCCCAGCACACAGAAGTGGGCCCCAGAAGTGAATTTCTGCATCATCCATCATAGTTTATCCAATTTTTGTAAACCTAGGCTACTAGTTTAGTATTTAAACAACTTTTAGAGATTTATTTTGCACCTCATGACATTTCAGATCTAAACTTTGTATTCTCTGACGGCATGAGTCTCTAAACCCCATTGTTGGGGGTGAGGAGCTCTGCTGTGTCTCGATGAATTAATGCAAGTATTTCTGTTTTCCATTCAAACACGCTTGTTCCTATCTAAGATGTTCATTCGCGCTTAATTGTGAAGGAGGTGATGATCTGTGACACTCATCACCTTCCTTAATTCATGAACGTGTGTCTGACAACCACCTCCGTTCTACATACGATTGAATGAGTATCTCTTAGATTCCTTAATCAGAATCTCCGTGGTATAAGCTAGAATTGATGGCGGCATTCATGAGAATCCGGAAAGTCTAAACCTTGTCTGTGGTATTCCGAGTAGGATTCAAGGATTGAATGACTGTGACGAGCTTCAAACTCCTGAAGGCTGGGCGTTAGTGACAGACGCAAAAGGATAGTAAATCCTATTCCAACCGGATCGAGAACCAACCGGTGATTAGCCGTGCTGTGACAGAGCGCGTGAGCGTAGTTTTCATTGGAAGGATGGAAGGTAGCCATTGACAACGGTGATCCACCAACACACAGCTTGCCATAGGAGGACGTGCGTGCGTGAATCAGAAGACAGAGGAAAGCAGAGATTCAGAAGACAAAGCATCTCCAAAACTCCAACATATTCTCCATTACTGCACAACAAGTAACCTTTAATTTATGCTCTCTTGGTTATTCGCAATTCAACTGATAAACATAATTGATTTCCTGACTAAGATTTACAAGATAACCATAGATTGCTTCAAACCAACAATCTCCGTGGGATTCGACCCTTACTCACGTAAGGTATTACTTGGACGACCCAGTGCACTTGCTGGTTAGTGGTACGCGTTGTGAAAAGTGTGATTCACAATTCGTGCACCAAGTTTTTGGCGCCGTTGCCGGGGATTGTTCGTGTTTGGACAACTAACGGTTTATTTTGTTGCTTAGATTATGAAAAATTTCTCTTTTTTTGGTTTAGAGTCTTTTATTATTTATCCCTTATTAAAACACTTTAAATTTATAGCTCAGTTAGTTAGAACGTGGTGTTTATGTTCATGGTAATTGGCTATCATATTTTTTAAAATCTTTTTCAAAAACAATTTTTTCTATTAAATCCTGTGCCAAACTTTAAGTTTGGTGTTTTCTTGATTGATTTTCCTTAAAATTTTCGAAAATTTTGGTTTGGTTTTCTAAAAATTTTAAGTTTGGTGTTCTTTCTTCGTGTTCTTGAGCTTTCCTTGTGACTTGATCTTAAAATTTTTAAGTTTGGTGTTCCTTGGTGTTTTCCTTCCAAAATTTTCGAAAATAGGGAGCATTAGATCTAAAAATTTTAAATCTTGTGCTATCTTATTGTTTTTCTCTCTCCTCTTTAAATTCAACAATATCTTTTCTCTCTGTTTTAAAAGCAAATTTTCGAAATCTATTTCAAAAATTCAGATTTTTTTTAAAAAAATTTAAAACTTTTTTCAAAAAAAAAAAATTTAATTTCAAAATTCAAATTCTTTTTAGTTATTCTATTTTATTTAAGTATTTACTTCTTATAAAATAAAATAAATAAAAAGGTAAATCAGTCCAAGTTATATCCATATATCCATCATGGACATAAATGGAGATGAACAGTCCAGGAGGACTCTGGGGTCATATTCTAACCCCTCTACTGCTTCATATGGGAGTAGCATATGCATACCCTCCATTGGAGTTAGTAGCTTTGAGTTGAATCCTCAGCTCATTATCATGGTGCAGCAAAGTTGCCAGTATTCCGGTCTTCCACAGGAAGAACCTACAGAGTTTCTGGCACAATTTCTACAAATTGCTGACACAGTACATGATAAGGAAATAGATCAGGATGTCTACAGACTATTACTGTTTCCATTTGCTGTAAAAGATCAAGCTAAGAGGTGGTTAAATAACCAACCTAAGGCCAGCATAAGAACATGGAAACAGCTGACAAAAAAATTCCTGAATCAGTATTTTCCTCCAAAAAGGATGACACAGCTAAGGCTGGACATCCAAGGCTTTAAACAAGGAGATAATGAATCTCTTTATGATGCCTGGGAGAGATACAGAGAGATGCTACGAAAATGCCCCTCTGAAATGTTTTCAGAGTGGGTTCAGTTAGACATCTTCTACTATGGGCTTGCAGAAGGAGCTCAGATGTCTCTAGATTACTCAGCTGGTGGATCTATCCATATGAGAAAGACAATTGAAGAGGCTCAAGAGCTCATTGATACAGTTGCCAGGAATCAGCATCTGTATCTAAGCAGCAACCCTTCCATGAATGAAGAGGTTAAAACAGTAACTGCTGAATTCAGTACTGTAAAACAAGCTGCTGAATTCAATCAGCAATTGGATTTTCTAACAAAGCAGCTAGCTGAATTCAAAGACAGGCTACAGGAGACAAGGATAGCTAATATACATATGGACGAATAGTTTAAACAAACAAAGCAGCAGCTATCAAGGCAAATAGCAGAAGAATGCCAAGCAGTTCAATTAAGAAGTGGGAAAACATTAAATACCCCACCTCAAGGCATCAAAAATTCAAGAAATGAGCGACCCACCAAAGATTCACCTGAGGACAGTAAGAGCCCAGGGAAAAATAATTCTGGCACTAAAACGCCAGAAAATGGGTGGAAGGCTGGCACTGAACGCCCAGACCATGCCCAAAACTGGCGTTCAGCGCCAGAAACAAGGCAGGATTGGCGTTCAACGCCAGAAATGGGCAAGAATTTGGCGTTGAACGCCCAAAATGGGCACATTTCTGGCGTTCAGGCGCCAGGAACAGACAGTGAGCTGGCATCTAACGTCACTCCAGCTTCTGACTCTGGCACTCAATTGCCAGTGAGGGATCAGACACACACAAGTGCTGATAACAACCCCTCTAAAAAGGCTTCTTTAACCACTAAGGTTGAGGAATATAAAGCCAAGATACCTTATCCTCAAAAACTTCGGAAAGAGGAGCAGGATAAGCAATTTGCTCGCTTTGCAGATTATCTAAGGACTCTTGAAATAAAGATTCCATTTGCAGAGGCACTTGAGCAAATACCTTCTTATGCCAAGTTCATGAAAGAGATCTTGAGTCATAAAAAGGAGTGGAGAGAAACAGAAAGAGTTCTCCTCACTGAAGAATGCAGTGCAGTCATTCTGAAAAGCTTTCCTGAAAAGCTTAAAGACCCTGGGAGTTTTCTGATACCGTGCATATTAGAAGGTGATTGCACCAAGACAGCTTTATGTGATCTTGGGGCAAGCATCAACCTGATACCTGCATCCACTATCAGGAAGCTTGGCTTAACTGAAGAAGTTAAACCAACCCGGATATGTCTCCAACTTGCTGATGGTTCCACTAAATACCCATCAGGCGTGATTGAGGACATGATTGTCAGAGTTGGGCCATTCGCCTTTCCCATTGACTTTGTTGTGCTGGAAATGGAGGAGCACAAGAGTGCTACTCTCATTCTAGGAAGACCCTTCCTAGCAACTGGACGATCCCTCATTGACGTCCAACAGGGGGAAATAACCCTGAGAGTCAACAATGATGAGTTCAAGTTGAACGCTGTCAAAGCCATGCAGCATCCAGACACATCAACAGACTGCATAAAAGTTGATCTTATTGACTCTTTGGTAGAAGAGATCAACATGGCTGAGAGTCTCGAATCAGTGTTGGAAGACATCTTTAAAGATGTTCAGCCTGATTTGGAGGATTCAGGGGACATGAAAGAGCCTCTAAAATTTCTTCTGAAAGAAGAAAAACCTCCCAAACCCGAGCTCAAGCCACTACCACCATCCTTGAAATATGCATTTCTGGGAGAAGGTGACACTTTTCCAGTGATCATAAGCTCTGCTTTAAATTCACAGGAAGAGGAGGCACTTATTCAAGTGCTAAGGACACACAAGACAGCTCTTGGGTGGTCCATAGGTGACCTTAAGGGCATAAGCCCAGCTAGATGCATGCACAAAATCCTATTGGAGGATAATGCCAAACCAGTGGTTCAACCACAGAGGCGGCTAAATCCTGCCATGAAGGAAGTGGTGCAGAAAGAGGTCACCAAGTTACTAGAGGCTGGGATTATTTATCCCATTTCTGATAGCCCCTGGGTGAGCCCTGTTCAAGTCGTCCCAAAAAAGGGAGGCATAACAGTGATTCATAATGAAAAAAATGAATTGGTTCCTACAAGAACAGTTACAGGGTGGCGCATGTGTATTGACTACAGAAGGCTCAATACAGCCACCAGAAAGGATCATTTTCCTTTACCATTCATAGACCAGATGCTAGAGAGACTAGCAGGTCATGATTATTACTGCTTTTTGGATGGCTATTCAGGCTATAACCAGATTGCAGTGGATCCCCAGGATCAAGAGAAAACAGCATTCACATGCCCATCTGGAGTGTTTGCTTATAGAAGGATGCCATTTGGGTTATGTAATGCGCCTGCAACCTTCCAGAGATGCATGCTCTCTATTTTCTCTGACATGGTGGAAAAATTTCTGGAAGTCTTCATGGATGGAGACTCATTCAGCTCCTGTCTTGATCACCTGAAACTTGTTCTGAAAAGATGCCAAGAAACCAACCTAGTTTTAAACTGGGAAAAGTGTCACTTCATGGTGACTGAAGGAATTGTTCTTGGGCATAAAATCTCAAACAAGGGAATAGAGGTGGATCAAGCAAAAATAGAGGTAATTGAAAAATTACCACCACCTGCCAATGTTAAGGCAATCAGAAGCTTTCTGGGGCATGCAGGATTCTATAGGAGGTTTATAAAGGATTTTTCAAAAATCGCAAAACCTCTAAGCAATCTGCTAGCTGCTGACACGCCATTTGTGTTTGACACAAAGTGCCTGCAAGCGTTTGAAACGCTGAGGGCTAAGCTGGTCACAGCACCAGTCATTTCTGCACCAGACTGGACATTGCCATTTGAGTTAATGTGTGATGCCAGTGATCATGCCATTGGTGCAGTATTGGGACAGAGGCATGACAAGCTTCTGCACGTCATTTACTATGCCAGTCACGTTCTAAATGACGCCCAGAAAAATTACACAACCACAGAAAAAGAATTACTTGCAGTGGTTTACGCCATTGACAAGTTCAGATCATACTTAGTAGGATCAAAAGTGATTGTGTATACTGACCATGCTGCTCTTAAATATCTACTCACAAAGCAGCATTCAAAACCCAGGCTCATCAGATGGGTATTGCTTCTGTAAGAGTTTGATATAGAAATAAGAGACAGAAAAGGGACAGAGAACCAAGTGGCTGATCATCTGTCCCGGATAGAGCCAGTGGAAGGGACGCCCCTCCCTTCTCTTGAGATCTCTGAGACGTTTCCTGATGAGCATTTATTCGCCATTCAGGAAGCACCATGGTTTGCCGATATTGCAAACTATAAAGCTGCAAGGTTCATACCCAAGGAGTACAACAGGATACAAAAGAAGAAATTAATTACTGATGCAAAGTACTACTTGTGGGATGAACCTTATCTCTTTAAGAGATGTGCAGACGGAATTATCCGTAGGTGTGTGCCTAGAGAAGAAGCACAGAGGATCCTGTGGCATTGCCACAGATCTCAATATGGAGGCCATTTCGGAGGTGAGCGAACAGCCACCAAGGTCCTCCAATGTGGCTTCTATTGGCCCACACTCTATAAAGATTCCCGAGAGTTTGTACGTAATTGTGACAGTTGCCAAAGAGCTGGCAATCTGCTTCATGGTTACGCCATGCCTCAACAAGGAATCTTGGAAATTGAGTTGTTTGACGTATGGGGAATTGACTTCATGGGACCTTTTCCACCATCATATTCAAACACTTATATTCTGGTGGCAGTTGACTATGTATCAAAATGGGTTGAGGCTATTGCCACACCCACCAATGACACTAAAACAGTGCTGAAGTTCCTCCAGAAACATATCTTTAGCAGATTTGGTGTCCCTAGAGTACTAATTAGTGATGGGGGCACTCACTTCTGCAATAAATAGCTTTACTCTGCCATGGTTCGGTATGGAATTCGCCACAAGGTGGCCACTCCATATCACCCACAAACCAATGGGCAAGCTGAAGTCTCTAACAGAGAATTAAAGAGAATCCTGGAACGGACAGTAAATACCCGTAGAAAGGATTGGGCACGAAGCTTGGATGATGCTCTGTGGGCTTACAGAACAGCATTCAAGACCCCTATAGGGACCTCTCCATACCAACTCGTGTATGGTAAGGCATGCCACCTTCCCGTGGAACTGGAACATAAGGCCTACTGGGCAACCAGATTCCTAAACTTTGATGCCAAATTAGCAGGAGAAAAACGATTGCTCCAGCTAAATGAGCTAGAGGAATTCAGATTCACAGCTTTCGAAAATGCCAAGCTTTATAAAGAAAAATCAAAAAAATGGCATGACAGAAAGCTGTCATCTAGAATCTTTGAACTAGGACAAAAGGTCCTATTGTTTAACTCTAGACTCAGGCTATTCCCCGGGAAACTGAAATCCTGGTGGAGGGGACCATACGTGATTACAAGTGTGTCACCATATGGTTATGTGGAGCTTCAAGATATTGATTCTGATAAGAAGTTCATTGTCAATGGACAGAGAATCAAGCATTATCTTGAAGGCAACATTGAGCAAGAATGCTCAAGGCTGAAGCTAGATTAAAAGCTCAGCAAGGTCCAGCTAAAGACAATAAAGAAGCGCTTGCTGGGAGGCAACCCAGCCATGGGGCATCAATCCTCTAAGCATTTTTGCCCTATTTTTATTTTTATTTGTTTATATAAAGTTCACTGACACTAAGGTACAGAATCATTTGTATAAGTTTACAGGGTTACAGAAGGAATCTGCACACAAAACAGAGATAGGGAGCTCAATGGCAAGAAAACGCCAGTAAGGGCAGCAATCTGGGCATTCAACGCCAGAAACAGGCACCCAATGGGCGTTGAACGCCAGTAATGGCAGCAACTGGGCGCTGAACGCCTAGGAGATCAGCATTTGGGCGTTGAACGCCCAAAACAAGCAATTTTTGGGCGTTCAAACGCCAGGAAGATAGGGAGGAGCCAAATCCATTTATCCCACACGTATTTCCATTCTAATTTCAAATTTTATGCTTCAATGCATGATTTTTACATGAACATGTCAAGAACCCTGATTTCTAAAATCCTTAATTTCAAAAAAAAAATCCATCTTTCCAAATTCAATCCAACCCTTTTCAAAATCTTTTCTGAAAACAAATCTATCTTTTTCACTCAAAAATCTTTTCAACTAATCCATATCTTTTTCAAATATCCATATTATCTTTTTCAAAATTCAGAGTTATCTTTTTCAAAAATCTATCATATCTTTTCAAAATTAAACTCTATCTTCTATCTTATCTTTTTCAACTCAATCTTTTTATCTTATCTCTTCCAATTTTTCGAAAACCCACCCCCCACCCCTTTAAATTGGGTTCGGCCTCCCCCCTCCTCCATCAACAAGTGCACCTCGATCTCCTTCTATCCCTCTCCTTTCTTTTCTTTTGCTTGAGGACAAGCAAACCTCTAAGTTTGGTGTGTTTATCCGAGATCACTAAGATCATGGCTCCCAAAGGAAAACAATCCACTCCAAGAGGCAAGAAAGAGAGCGTTCCAAAACCACTTTGGAATCAAGAGAAGTTCTTATCTAAAGAACATTCAGACCATTATCTTAAAGTAATGGGTCTGAGATCAGTGATCCCGGAAGTTAGATTCGATCTGAAAGAAGACGAATATCCGGAGATCCAGGAGCAAATTCGAATCAGGAACTGGGAAGTCCTAGCTAATCCTGAAACGAAAGTAGGAAGGAACATGGTCCAGGAGTTCTATGCTAATATGTGGCAGACTGACAAGCAAAGACTATCTGGAACTGCCTGCTACGAATTTCGGACCATGGTCAGGGGAAAGATTGTTCATACCACCCCTGACAAGATCAGAGAGATATTAAAGCTACCTCAGCTAAAGGATGATCCAGACTCCTTCAACAGGAGGATGATGAGAGCAGACATTGGCCTGGATAAGATTCTAGAGGACATATGTATCCCTGGAGCTAGGTGGACCACCAACACAAAGGGTGTCCCAAATCAACTCAAGAGAGAGGATCTCAAACCAGTTGCCAGAGGATGGCTGGACTTCATTGGGCGTTCTCTGTTGCTCACTAGCAACCGCTCTGAAGTCACAGTTAAAAGAGCAGTGATGATCCATTGCATCATGATGGGAAAGGAAGTGGAGGTTCATCAGCTGATTTCAACTGAGCTCTATAAGATCGCTAACAAAAATTCAAAAGAGGCCAGGTTGGCTTATCCAAGCGTGATTTCTCTGCTCTGCAAGGACGCTGGAGTAAGGATGGGAATAACTGAATATATCCTAATTGAAAAGTCAATCACCAAAGCATCAATGGAGAGACAACAAGCACAGGAGGATCCTATCAAGAAGAGAGCACAGGAATTCCTCCCAGAGATTCCTCAAGCGGAATATTGGGAATATCTTGAGACGTCTGTCACCAAGATACAGGAAGCTATCGAGCAAATAATAAAACAACAGAAGGAACATAGTCAAATGCTGACCTATATGTTTAAAGAACAAGAGGAGCAGGGGCGTGACTTAAGGGAACTGAAGTGCCAAAAGTCTTCTCTTGTAATACCAAGCATCCCAAGGATCAGAGGAACCCCCGTGCCCCCAGAATAAAGGTTGTTAATTTCTAATTTCTGCCTTAACTCTGTGACAGTGTCCTTATAAAAGTTTACCTTAGAAGTCATATAATAGTAATTAGTATCTATTTGATTTTATCTCCAATTAAGCTGTAGTTTATTTTTCTCATCATCATTAAACATGAATAAAATAGTAGATCTTTTGAATAAGAAGCAATAAAATTTCGAGTTTAATAAAAGAAATTCTAATTGGGTAAATGTGGTGGCAATGCTTTCCATCTTCTGAATGAATGCTTGAACAGTGCATATGTCTTTTGAATTTGTTGTTTAAAACTGTTAAATATGTTGGCTCTTGAAAGAATGATGAACATGAGACATGTTATTGATAATCTGAAAAATCATAAAAATGATTCTTGAAGCAAGAAAAAGCAGCAAAGAACAAAGCTTGCAGAAAAAAAAAAAAAAAGCCAAAAGCTCTTAAAACCAAAAGGCAAGGGCAAATAAAAAGGATCCCAAGGCTTTGAGCATCAGTGGATAGGAGGGCCTAAAGGACTAAAATCCTGGTCTAAGCGGCTAAACCAAGCTGTCCCTAACCATGTGCTTGTGGCGTGCAGGTGTCAAGTGAAAACTTGAGACTGAGCGGTTAAAGTCAAGGTCCAAAGCAAAAAGAAGAGTGTGCTTAAGAACTCTGGACACCTCTAATTGGGGACTTTAGCAAAGCTGAGTCACAATCTGAAAAGGTTCACCCAGTTATGTGTCTGTGGCATTTATGTATCCGGTAGTAATACTGGAAAACAAAGTGCTTAGGGCCACGGCCAAGACTCATAAAGAAGCTGTGTTCAAGAATCATTACACTGAACTAAGAGAATCAATAACACTATCTGAATTCTGAGTTCCTATAGATGCCAATCACTCTGAGCTTCAATGGATAAAGTGAGATGCCAAAACTGTTCAGAAGCAAAAAGCTACTAGTCCCGCTCATCTAATTAGGATCTGAGCTTGAATCAAAAACTCTGAGATATTATTGCTTCTCAACCTATTAGTCTTCTATTTTATTTGTCTAGTTGCTTGAGGACAAGCAACAGTTTAAGTTTGGTGTTGTGATGAGCGGATATTTTATACGCTTTTTGGGGATAATTTCATATAGTTTTGAGTATGTTTTAGTTAGTTTTTAGTCTATTTCTATTAGTTTTTAGGAAAAATTCATATTTCTGGACTTTACTATGAGTTGTGTGTTTTTCTGTAATTTCAAGTATTTTTCTGGCTGAAATTGAAGGAGCTGAGCAAAAATCTGATTCAGGCTGAAAAAGGACTGCTGATGCTGTTGGATTCTGACCTCCCTGCACTCAAAGTGGATTTTCTGGATCTATAGAACTCAAAATGGCGTGCTTCCAATTGCGTTGGAAAGTAGACATCCAGGGATTTCCAGAAATATATAATAGGCCATACTTTTCACAAGAATAGATGACGTAAACTGGCGTTCAACGCCAGTCCTCTGCCCAATTCTGGCGTCCAGCGCCAGAAAAGGATCAAAAACTGGAGTTGAACGCCCAAACTGGCACAAAAACTGGCGTTCAACTCCACAAATGGCCTCTGCACGTGAATTGCTTAAGTCTCAGCCCCAGCACACACCAAGTGGGCCCCAGCACACAGAAGTGGGCCCCAGAAGTGAATTTCTGCATCATCCATCATAGTTTATCCAATTTTTGTAAACCTAGGCTACTAGTTTAGTATTTAAACAACTTTTAGAGATTTATTTTGCACCTCATGACATTTCAGATCTAAACTTTGTATTCTCTGACGGCATGAGTCTCTAAACCCCATTGTTGGGGGTGAGGAGCTCTGCTGTGTCTCAATGAATTAATGCAAGTATTTCTGTTTTCCATTCAAACACGCTTGTTCCTATCTAAGATGTTCATTCGCGCTTAATTGTGAAGGAGGTGATGATCTGTGACACTCATCACCTTCCTTAATTCATGAACGTGTGTCTGACAACCACCTCCGTTCTACATACGATTGAATGAGTATCTCTTAGATTCCTTAATCAGAATCTCCGTGGTATAAGCTAGAATTGATGGCGGCATTCATGAGAATCCGGAAAGTCTAAACCTTGTCTGTGGTATTCCGAGTAGGATTCAAGGATTGAATGACTGTGACGAGCTTCAAACTCCTGAAGGCTGGGCGTTAGTGACAGACGCAAAAGGATAGTAAATCCTATTCCAACCGGATCGAGAACCAACCGGTGATTAGCCGTGCTGTGACAGAGCGCGTGAGCGTAGTTTTCATTGGAAGGATGGAAGGTAGCCATTGACAACGGTGATCCACCAACACACAGCTTGCCATAGGAGGACGTGCGTGCGTGAATCAGAAGACAGAGGAAAGCAGAGATTCAGAAGACAAAGCATCTCCAAAACTCCAACATATTCTCCATTACTGCACAACAAGTAACCTTTAATTTATGCTCTCTTGGTTATTCGCAATTCAACTGATAAACATAATTAATTTCCTGACTAAGATTTACAAGATAACCATAGATTGCTTCAAACCAACAATCTCCGTGGGATTCGACCCTTACTCACGTAAGGTATTACTTGGACGACCCAGTGCACTTGCTGGTTAGTGGTACGCGTTGTGAAAAAAGTGTGATTCACAATTCGTGCACCACTACCTCCTGTGATGGTTGAGCCGAGTCAGAGACAAGCCATCCTTTCCAAGATCTTCCTCTCTATTGGACGAGATCTTCACTTCCATTTTTGGTATGGAGGAGCCAAGATCTCTTCACAAAATCTTACCACAAGTGAAGGAGGATCTTAGCCACAGCATACTTTTCGTTTGCTTTTTCTTGCCATCATTGTGATGGTATTGTTGCTTGCTCTATCTTCTTTTCGGTGGCTAGGTGTAGCTTTCATGGTTGCTGGGTAATGACTGAAAGAGAAGAAAGAAAGATGAGAGAGAAGATGAGATTAGAAGAAAAGCAATTAATTGAAATAGAACAAATTAATTAAAATGAGGTTGCTTTTACTTCCCTTGCTGAGTGGCGTGTTGCATTAAACCAATCAATCATGTCAATCATACTTTTTCTCTCTCTTTTATATTTCCAATGCTAGCAAATTAAATTTTGAAATCCATCCCCCAACAAGAAATGGAATCCATTGGAGGCATGAAACCAATTTGCTTTCTTTCAATGGGTTTCGGACCAAGCATTGGATCATTGGTTTAATTTGGGCTTATGGTTGATGTTAGTAGAAATTGGCCCAATTAAACACAATTTACATCAGCCATATAGTATGCCATACTTTGAACAAGGCTTAATTCTTAAAAGCATATTGGGCTTGTAATAATAAATCAAACTGGCCCATTAAAATAAATCAGCCAACACAATCATATTGACATCAAAGCTGAAGGTTAGTTTGCAACAATTTCTTTTTGTATTCGGTCCAAACAGAACCTGCATAGCAAAAATAATTTTCATCACCATATATGAATTAATATTTTTGCATTTAATTAGATTAATAATGTTTAGTCATCACAAATGTTATTTTAGAGTTTTTCAAACTCATCAATCTCCTTCTTAATGACAAACATTATTAAAATTGAAATGGAAAAAAATAAAAGATTGAAGTATAGAATACTCCCTTTGAATATTTGAATTTCTCCCCCTTTCTAATTGTCACATGGCTCCCCCTTGATGTATGCTTATTTTACCAAGGGAAGCTTCATACCTGTAACAATTTTTATCAAGCCTAAGGCAACAATGTTATACAACATATTCAGTATGCAATGTTGAATGGCTTGATTTATGGGCAGAAGTGAATGATAATCAAAACCCTTTGTTATCAATAATTTGATTTTCTGCTCAATCATACAAAAGCAAACAGCATGATGTTTCCTGAATATTTTCTAATAAAAACAAGGCAGATTGATCATAGCAAAAGAATGTTTTCTAATCATTCATGATCATCTCAAGCCATAGTAAAATTCATATTTTCAGCTTAAAGGAACTGCCAAAAATAAGTCCAAAACAGCAATCATTATATCAAGGTAAAACAAATGCTTCATAATTATAATCAACAATCAACCAAGCATTTTACCAAGATAAACATTAAGCAATCAGCAGCAATCATGATAAAACAAGTGCATTATCGACATGCATTATCAAGCAAGCATAAACAAGGGTAATCATGAACTCGTGATCATGAACTCTCAAAGGAGTTTCATCTCTTGTTTTCCATTTTCAATTTTCAGAACCATTCCTCCCCCTTTTGGCATCAAGGGGCACCTGCAAAAAGAATATGACATAGCAAGCAGAATATCCAAAATATTTCCAAAAGTATCCACAGAGTATCACAGAGTTATAGTACTAATAGTAACAAGCCAAAACAGAGTATCAAATTGAGTCTAAGTGTGCCAATATCAAACACTAAACAGAAGTTTAATCATCAGAGAGATGAAAATCAGATGCTTCAGCTCCTTCTTCACTTGCATTTTCCGGATCCTCATCAAGACTTTCTAGCATCAAACTGACTTTATCTTTGCATCTTCCCCAAGCCTTCTCATTTTCATACGCTAACTTGCGTCCTGCTTTATGGAATTGTATCATGAGTTCTGACATATTTGAAAATTCAGTGAGAATTTCCCTAATGGATTCAGTTGCCTTGGAAGATTCGGGCCGACTCTCATAGTCACTCTCCGAAGCCCCAAATTTCTTGCCCTTTGTTCCCTTAACCGCTCCACCTCCCTTGATCATTGACACTTTGTTCTCTACAGCCTCATTCAGAAGGTCAACTTTAAAATATTCAAAGATGCTGGTTAAGAACATACCATAGGGCATATTTGCCTTTTTGGTGCTTTTTACCGATTCCCACATATGTCGGATCATAAGATAACCAAAAGATATAGGGGTAGATGTAACAAGTGCAAAGATAATAAGAGAGTCAGAGAGTGTTACTCTATTGTGAGAGCCGCTTTGAGGAGTCAGAATGTGGGTTACAATTCTGTGAAGCAGAGAATTGGTTGGTCCGAGAGCTTTGTAGGTGGGGGTAGTGCCATCCAAGCCAGAGAGATTCTCATAAATATGTTGAAGAACAACCTTGTAGGGAATGCCGACCTGTGAGTCCCACTTTTCGGCAATGTATGCTCGCGGCCCTTCCTCCTTGTAGCCCAAGGCCGTCCCAATGGTGGCAGTGTCAAGTGTGATGTGAACTCTCTTCACGTATGAATGTATGGTACCATCAATAAGTCTCAAGTTGGCGTAGAACTCTCGAACTAAACCTGGGTAAACTGGCTTCTCGATGTAAAGCAGAGGAGTCCATTGAAGCAGTTTAAAAAGAGGAGACACATTTATCCCCTTGCTGGTGAGAGAGTCCAGGTTGACAAGGTAGGTTGCACAGAGATGACGCTTTTCCAAGACTTCTTTATGGAATTCATATGAAGCACAGGAGTTGAATCGGGCAGGGTCATAGTGAGAGTGTGTCTTGCTGAATTTGTTCTTGAAGTCCAAAGATTCCAGGTTTGCAGGTTCCTTAGTGTTGTGCAGAGCAAATCCTTTTGATTTCTGGCCACTCTTCCTGGGTGTGACTTTCTTCTGTGGAGATGGTGGTGGAGACGGAATGGGTGATGTGTGAGACTCTTCCTCTTCTTCCACGGGAACTCTCTCTTTCTTCTTCCTTGAAGAAGTTTTTGTAGCTATGACCTTCCTACGCATGGTGTCGGTTTGCTTTGAGGGAGGTGAGGGAGAAGATGATGATATAGAGTGAATATGGATGTGAGTATGAGATTGTGGAGTGGATGGTTTTTTAGAGAAAAGAATGCGTTCGCTTTTCCTGGGAGCAGTTTTCTTTTTCATGGTAGTGAAAATGGAGAAGTGGAATATGAGGGGATTGAGTAGAAACCGAATGGAGTGAGGGAGGAGGGAGGTTAGAGAAGCAATAAATATGGAGCAGCGAGAGAATTAAGGGGAATTAAATGTCCATTAAGTGGCGGTTAATACCCAGCGAGTTTCCCTTTTATTTGAAATAAATTGAAAAGGTGGTTTCCTAGAATCAAGGGATTAGGTGAAGAGAAGGATTTGATTTGACAATAACCACTTCCAATAAGATTTGATGAGACAACAAAAAGACATTTTGATTTTCAGAGAGAGAAACTAACAAAACGGTCAGAATGGGGTCAAGGAAATTTGGTGGGGGCCATGAGAATTAATCTTTGGTGCTGTCTCCCCCTTGATCACAGCCCTTCCAACACTTTTATTTTTATCTCGTCCATTCCTAATAGACAAAACTGAGCAGAATCAATATTTCACAAGTTATCAATAGAACTTAAATCAAACGTTCCCAAACTTTTTCTCAAAGTGCAGAATCATTCTTTACAGAGGGGTTTTGTAAAAATATCAGCAAGTTGGTCTTCAGATTTTATAAATTGAATATCAATAGTACCCTTTTGCACATGTTCTCTAATAAAATGATATTTTATCTCAATGTGTTTGGTTCTTGAGTGCAAAACAGGATGTTAATGGCACTCATATTGTCACAAAATAAGGGTATACTATTGATCTTTAATTTGTAATATTCCAACTGCGTTTTTAACCAAATTAATTGTGAGCAACATGCATATGCAGAAATATATTCAGTTTCAGCTGTGGATAGAGCCACTGTGGCTTACTTTTTGCTTGACCACATGTTGAGTGAGCTTCCAAGGAAGCAACACATGCCGGATGTACTCCGTCTATCCATCCTATCTCCCGCATAATCTACATCACAAAACCCTATTGCACAAAAGTCATCAGATTTAGGATACCACAAGCTATAATCACTAGTCCCCTTGATGTATCTAATGATGCGCTTAACGGCCGAAAGATGGGATTCTTTTGGGTGAGATTGAAACCTTGAGCATACACCCACACTTTGAACAATATCCGGTCTAGAGGAGGTAAGGTACATAAGTGAACCTATCATTCCTCTATACCTTGTTTTATTCACATCTTGGCCATCATCATCCTTTTCAAGTTTTGTGTTAGGATGCATTGGTGTTCCCATTGGTTTGGAGCTTTCTAGGCCAAATTTTTTGATAAGTTCTTTTGCATACTTTCCTTGGTGAATAAAGGTACCACTAGGAGTTTGTTTAATTTGAAGGCCAAGAAAGAAAGTAAGCTCTCCATTAAACTCATCTCAAACTCACTAGTCATGAGTTTTCCAAACTCTTCACACAAGGTCTCATTGGCCGAACCAAACACAATGTCATCCACATAAACTTGAACTAGGAGAATATCATCATTAGATGCTTTAATAAATAAAGTAGTGTCGGTGGTACCCCTTTGAAATTGATTTTCTAACAAGAAGGCACTAAGCCTTTCATACCAAGCTCTTGGAGCTTGTCTAAGACCATAAAGAGCCTTAGATAGTTTAAAAACATGATTTGGAAAATCTTTATGTTCGAAACCGGGGGGTTGTGCCACATACACTTCTCCATCAATAAAGCCATTAAGGAAAGCACATTTAACATCCATTTGAAACATTTTGAAGCCCTTATGGGCAGCATAGGCAAGAAGCAACCTAATTGCTTCTATTCTAGCTACCGGAGCAAAAGACTCATCAAAATCTATACCCTCCTCTTGATCGTAACCTTGGGCCACTAATCTAGCCTTGTTATGAACAACTTGTCCATCCTCACCAAGTTTATTTTTAAACACCCACTTAGTACCCATAACTTTTTTACCATCCAGATGAGGTACTAGTGTCCAAACCTCATTCTTAGCTTGTCGAATTGAGCAAGCTCTTCTTGCATTGCTTTGACCCATGATGGATCTTCAAGAGTTTGTTTGACATTGTTGGGCTCCATTTGTGACAAGAGGGCAAAATTGCTTGGTTCGGATTGCCTTTTGGTTGAGGATCTTGTTGTTACACCTTGAGAGGGATCACCGATTATAAAGTCATGAGGATAACCCCTCATAGACTTCTATTCTCTAGGCTTCTGGAGTGGTGTTGAGCTTTGATGAGTTTCTGGTGGTCTCACTATTTCAGTTTCTCGTGTCTGCTCAGGAGACAAAATGGAAATGTCTCCTTCAATCTGACGAGACAAAACTGGACTGGCAGATTCTTCATTCTGAACAGATTTGGGATTTTCTTTACTTGTTCCAGCTTCTTCACAATCTGAATCATCATCTATCACAGTACTGGGAATTAAATTAGAATCACAAAAAATAACATGTATGGATTTCTCTATGGTCCTATGCTCTTTGAGATAAATTCTATAGGCCTTGCTAGTAGTGGAGTATCCAACAAACATTCCTTCATAGGATTTCGGATCAAATTTCCCAAGATTTTCTTTATTGTTAAGTACAAAACATTTGTATCCAAAAACATGAAAATACTTAAGATTTGGAGGGGTTCCTTTCCATAGCTCATAGGGGGTTTTCTTCAACCCTTTTTCTAATAATTGTCCTATTCAAAATGTAATAAGCTGTATTTACAGCTTGAGCCCATAAAAATTTAGGAGTCTCATTCTCACATAGCATGGCCCTAGTCATCTCTTGAAGGCTTCTATTCCTTCTCTCAACCACCCCATTTTGTTGAGGGGTTCTAGGGCATGAAAAGTTATGAGAAATTCCAAAGTCATCACAGAATTTTTCAAAATCTTGGTTTTCAAATTCTCTTCCGTGATCACTTCTTAAATGGGCAATTTTTAAATCTTTTTCATTTTGAATTTTCTTACATAGAGTTGAAAAAGCATGAAAAGCATCATTTTTATGAGCAAAAAAAAAGAACCCAACCAAATCTAGAGTAATCATCTACCACCATAAGACCATAGTGTTTACCTCCTAAACTTTGAGTTCTTGTTGGACCAAAAAGATCAATGTGTAACATCTCTAATGGCCTTTTGGTTGAGATTCCATCTTTTGGTTTAAAAGAGGATTTTACTTGTTTGCCCAATTGGCAAGCATCACAAGTAAGGTCCTTATCAAATTTGATATTTGGAATTCCTCTAACCAAATTTTTCTTAACTAGCTTAGAAATTTGGTACATGCTAGCATGACCCAACTTTCTATGCCATAGCCATTTTTCAGATTCAAGAGAGGTAAAACAAGTTACATTTTGTTCTTTCAAGTCCTCAAGCGTCAATCCATACACATTATTGCACCTCTTAGCTTCAAATAAAATATCCCCAGTTTTCTCACAAACAACCAAACACACAAACTTTCTAAAAATAACTTCAAAACCTAAATCACACAATTGAATAATACTAAGTAAATTATATTTCAAACCATTTACAAGAAGGACATCATTTATACAAGATTAAAAGCTTTTACCAACTTTCCCAACAACCACTATTTTTTCTTTTGCATCATCACCAAAAGTGACAAGTCCTCCATCATATTCATCAAGCTTTATGAAGAAGGTTGTCTTTCCGGTCATATTCCTAGAGCATCCGCTATCCCTATACCACATATTTTCTTTCCATTTGGACGCTAGGCATACCTACAAAACAAGCTCAAGTGACCTTAGGTATCCAAATTTTCTTGGATCCTTTCACGTTAAACTATCTCTTATGTCCTAAGCCATTATAATAAAAAACAACCTTGTAAACTTTATCACCTATCATCCTTTCACCAAAAAAGCATTGTATGGAAAAATGTCCAACTCAGTTACATAACCTACAAAATCTTGGAGTTGCTGTTTTTTAAAGCTTCTTGGATTTTGAAAACTTGTATCATTGGAAGATGAAGAAATATTTTCAAAATGGGATTTTTCAACAGATTTATAAAACCCCAAGCCAGCTTTATCATAAAGAGGTTTTTGGCTAGCCAAGATTTGATTCAAATTTTCATAATTTTATGTGAATTTGGCTAAGTCTTCGTTAAGCCTTTTGACCTCTTTAAGCAACTCTTCATTCCTTTTAAAACAATCAACATAAGTAACAACCGAATGATCACTTTCACAGCTCCTAAGTTGGGCTTTTAACTGCTTATTTTCTTTAACAAGATCACAAGCAGTTTCGGCCTCCCTTAGCTTTTCTTTTAGAAATCCATTTTCTTCTTTAAGGATGATAATTTTTTGTTCAAGTTCTTGATTATCCAGCAAAAAGCATCATATTTTTTCAGAAAGATGATCTATCATAAGATGAAGAGATTCTGTGTCACGGTTAGAAATGATTACCTGCTCAACGTGGTCAGCCATAAGGCATGGTTGAGACTTTGTTTCAGATTCTTCATCATCTTCAGAGTCATTTTCAAGATCTTCCCATGATGCCATCAGTCCCTTTTTCTTTTCTTTCTTCTGTTTTTCTTCCTTTTTTAACTTAGGGTAGTCAGATTTGAAGTGCCCCGTTTCTTTACAGTTGTAGCAAGTCACCTTGTTGAAATCTTTCTTCTGTTTTCTTAAGCTGCCTCCTTTGCCTCTCTCCTTGAGCTTCACCATTTTCCTGAATTTTTTTGCAAACAACACAAATTCATTTTCAGATGAGTTATCACTGGATTCATCATCCAGAGGGTTAGTAACAGATGAGAAAGTTATTCCTTTCTTTTTTGAATCTTTTTTCAAATAGTTATTTTTAAAAGCAAGTAAATTTCCTCTCAAATCATCATAAGTCATGGAGTCAAGACCACTACTCTCATAAATAATTAAAGCTTTTGTTTCCCACTCTTTTGTGAGACATCTCAACACTCTTCTCACTATCACAGATTCAAGATACTTAATTCCCATAGCATCCAAGCCAACAATAATGGTGTTGAAGCGCTCAAACAGCTCATCAATGGATTCTCCTTCCTTCATTGCAAAGATTTTATACTCTCTGTTTAACATATCTATCATGGTCTTCTTTACAATGGTGGTTCCTTCATGAGTGACTAGGAGTTTGTCCCAGATTTCCTTTGCTGTTGTGCATCGTGATACCCGTAGGTACTCCTCGAAGCTGATAGCACAGTTGAGTAAGTTGATCGCCTTGGCGTTGAGTTCAACCGTCTTTCTGTCTTCTTCGGTCCAGCTTGCTTCTGGTTTAGGAGTGAGTGACAACTCCTTCGGAACTTGTGACGGTTGGATATTGAGGACCTTCAAGGATGATCTTCCAGAGTCTGTAGTCCATTGCTTGCACAAAGATCTTCATTCTCTCCTTTCAATAGGTATAGTTTTTCCCATTGAAAAGAGGAGGTCGGTTGCTTGATTGTCCTTCAGTCAGATTGTAGGACACTAGATTTGAGCCACTGTTTTCTGCCATCAGGATCTTTTCTCCAAGCTGCAAGGCTTGATCTCTTTGAGACCAAGCTCTGATACCAATTGATGGTTATCAGTGGCTAAGAGAAGGGGGGGTTGAATCTTAGCCCCCTTTTTACTTGATAATACTTGCTGGCCTTTGAAACCACTTTTGAAAACTTTTTGTCTTTTTATCTCGTAACTAGCCACGAGACTTTTTCTTTTGTCTCATCCCCAGCCATGAGACTTTTCTTTTTGTCTCGTCAGTCAGCACGAGATATTTTCAGTTTTATCTCCTTGGCAGCAGAAACAGAAATGGAGTAGAAGAGAGAGAGAATTACACCAAGATATATCCTGGTTCAGCTGCAATGATGGAATTTCACTATAATCATCCTTGATTACAAACACCAATTCTCCCTAGGAACTACCCTTCCTATCCGGGACAAGTCTAGAATCTAAACCCAAACTGAACTTGACTTGGTCATAGCCAAGCTTTCAACTGTAAAGTGCTAACCCAACTTACAAGGGGATTCCCACAGAATCATGAAACACAACATAGATGTACAAAGGAACTCTAAGGACATCTGATAAACCCCGATTTTGTGGTTTATCTTGTGCTTAATTTGGGAGATTTTATCACCTTTTCTCACATTTATTCAATGAAATAGCATGGTTTTGCAATTCTTCCTTGATTTGTGCTCAAATGTGAAAACATGCTTTTTAGTACTTAAAATAGCTAATTTTAACTCACTTTAATTCCATTCGATGCCTTGATATGTTTTTTGAGTAATTTCAGGTTCATTAGGGAAGTATTGGATGGAAGAAGCGAGGAGAAAAGCATGCAAGTGGGAGAACTCATGAAGAAATGAAAGAACCATAAAGCTGTCAAGCCTGACCTCTTCGCACTCAATCGACCATAACATGAGCTACAGAGGTCCAAATGAGGCGGTTCCAGTTGCGTTGGAAAGCTAACATCTGGGGCTTCAAAATGATATAAAATTTTCCATACATTACTTGGCGTATAGGGGCGCACACGCGCCATGTACGCGTGCGTGCCGATGTTGCTCATGGCCCACTAAAGTGAAATCGCCCCCAGCGATTTCTGAAGCACTTTGGGCCCAACCCAACTCATTTCTGATGCTATTTCAAGAAGAATTCAAGATTGGGCAAGGGGGAGCAATTGTTTGTAGCATTAGCATCATGTAGGTTAGTTTCTAGAGAGAGAAGCTCCCTCTTCTCTCTAGAATTAGGTTAGGTTAATCTCTCTTAGATTTAGGTTCAATTACATGTTTTCATCTTGTTTCTTTTATGAATTCTTGCTTCTACTCTTTCATTCTCATGATTTGTAGTGTTAATTTCCCTTTTTGCTCTCTTTTATGTTCATGGATGCTTATGTTGGATTTAGATCTCTTTTAATGAAATTTAATGTTTGATGTTCTTTTAATTGTTGAATTGAGTTGTGAATTTACTTTTCTTGCAATTGATAGTTGGTAGATTTATTATTCTTGCACTTTTACCATGCTTTCTATTTATACCCACCAAGTGTGTGACAAAATGCTTGGTTCGACTTTGGAGTAGATTTTGAGCATTCCTGGCTTGGAAAGAGTAATTAGGCAATCTTGAGTCATGAAAACCCAACTCATGTTGGTGATCTAGATTTGTTAGCTAATATTGTTTCCATTGACGCTAACCTTTTGCTAATTTAATTAGTGAGTTGATTAGGACTTTTGGATTGAGATTAGCTAGTCTTGTTAGACTTTCTCTCATAGAAGATAACCTATATCTTCTTCCAATGTTGGAGATGACGTAATAAGATAAATTCTTGTTTATATTTGTGACATGATTAATTAGTCTTGTTTGACTTTCTCCTTATGTGAAGATGACACGATACCTTCTTCCATTTGTTGGAGTTGACTAAATAAGATGAATTGATCATTGTATGACTAGGATAGAAAGCATATATTCTCAATCCTTGCCATAAATGTCTCTCTCTTTATTACTTGCTTTCTCTTATTTACTTGTCTTCTTTAAATACTTGCTTCATTTAAATTCTTGTCCATTTACTTCCTTGCCTCTTATCCCAAAAAACCCTAAACATACTCTACAACCAATAACAAGACACTTTATTGTAATTCCTAGGGAGAACGACCCGAGGTTTAAATACTTCGGTTTATAATTTTAGGGGTTTGTACTAGTGACAAATAAATCTTTTGTGTGAAAGGACTATTGTTGGTTTAGAAACTATACTTTACAATGAGACTTCATTATTTGTGAATTCTAAACCACACAAAAGTCTGTTCATCAACATCTATGGCTTTTTCTTTTAATTTTTCACTCTCTACCTTTTTTCGCTCTATGGCTTTTTCATACAAACCTCACTATTTGCCTTTTTCCATGAGACTCAAGACATGACAAAATTAAACAGAAAAAATTACAAAATGAGAACATTGAAGGAGAAGAAATTCTGTCAGCTTAGAGAGCTATAAGAACCCTGTGCTTTTGCACTGTCACTCCTTAAATCAAACCCTGACTGTTCACCCTTACTTATAGAGAGAAGCCTTCAAGGTTGAAACCAAACAAACCAAGCCAATCTTCTTCTTCTTCTTCAAACAGAACCGGTTCGGCCAGAGAGAGAAGAGATAACACATGCAAAACCCAACATGCAATTACCTCTTTTCCTTCCTTGGTCACCACTCTTCATCAATCCGAGCCCTTCATCCTTGCCTTGCTCTCCAAGATGAACTTCTGGCCCTTGATGCTTCATGATGATGATAGCTTCATCTGCTCCAATCTCTGCCTCTTCCATCACGTAGCCACTGTAGCTACCTCCTGTGATGGTTGAGCCGAGTCAGAGGCAAGCCATCCTTTCCAAGATCTTTTTCTCTGTTGGCCAAGATCTTCACTTCCATTTTTGGTATGGAGGAGCCAAGATCTCTTCACAAAATCTTACCACAAGTGAAGGAGGATCTTAGCCACAGCATACTTTTCGTTTGCTTTTTCTTGCCATCATTGTGATGGTATTGTTGCTTGCTCTATCTTCTTTTCGGTGGCTAGGTGTAGCTTTCATGGTTGCTGGGTAATGACCGAAAGAAAAGAAAGAAAGATGAGAGAGAAGATGAAATTAGAAGAAAAGCAATTAATTGAAATAGAATAAATTAATTAAAATGAGGTTGCTTTTACTTCCCTTACTGAGTGGCGTGTTGCATTAAACCAATCAATCATGTCAATCATACTTTTTCTCTCTCTTTTATATTTCCAATGCTAGCAAATTAAATTTTGAAATCCATCCCCCAACAAGAAATGGAATCCGTTGGAGGCATGAAACCAATTTGCTTTCTTTCAATGGGTTTCGGACCAAGCATTGGATCATTGGTTTAATATGGGCTTAATGTTGATGTTAGTAGAAATTGGCCCAATTAAACACAATTTACATCAGCCATATAGTATGCCATACTTTGAACAAGGCTTAATTCTTAAAAGCATATTGGGCTTGTAATAATAAATCAAACTGGCCCATTAAAATAAATCAGCCAACACAATCATATTGACATCAAAGCTGAAGGTTAGTTTGCAACAATTTCTTTTTGTATTCGGTCCAAACAGAACCTGCATAGCAAAAATAATTTTCATCACTATATATAAATTAATATTTTTGCATTTAATTAGATTAATAATGTTTAGTGATGCCAGGGCATTTTGGCCAGTTTCACTGACCTTTTCTTTACTGTTTTAGGGTAGTTTCATGCATTTTCTTAGGAAATAAGCAAGTTTTGGGTAGAATTTTACTTACATCTTGATTCAAGCAAACATTGTGCACTTTACATAATTTCATGAGAATTATGCATGAATTAAATGACGAATTGGATGATGCATGTCTCATGACTTGGATTAGAACTTTGATGCACTCTACTGCTTGATTTTAGGACAAAGGAAGCAAGGAAGAACCACGTTAACAGCCACGTTAGTCTAACTAACGTGACCACTAACGTGGAAAGGGAGCTAGCTTGCAACGTTAATGAGAAAGGTAATCACCAATAACGTCCTCGAAGCCATCATAGCCCACGTTAAGAGTCACGTTAACTAAGTAAACGTGGGGAAGCAAAAGAATGGCCAACGTTAGTGACACTCACCTTTGTCACTAACGTTGGACTAAGCCACTTTGAGCCACGTTAGTTGCCATGTTAGTTGCCACGTTAACTTAGTTAACGTGGACTCTAACGTGGAGGGAGCAAAGAATCGCCAACGTTAGTGACACCCACCTTTGTCACTAACGTTGGAATGAGCCACTATGAGCAACGTTAACCCCCACGTTAACTTAGTTAACGTGGAAGCTAACGTGGAGGAAAGAATGATGAGCCAACGTTAGTGACACTCACCTTTGTCACTAACGTTTGAGATGGCTATCACTACCACGTTAGAAGCCACGTTAAACTAGTTAACGTGAACTCTAACGTGGGAAGTAGGGGCGTTTTGGAAAGTTAGTGACAAAGGTAAGTGTCACTAACGTTCTCGAAGATTTGGCAAGCCTACGTTAAAGGTCACGTTAGCCACACTAACGTGAACTCTAACGTTGGGGGAAGGGAGGACTCTCAATGTTATTTGAAAAGGTAAGTCCCAATAACGTGTACGAAGGACCAAAAGGCAACATTAGTGGTCACATTGGTGCCACTAACGTTGAAGTTAACATAGATCATCCCTGGGTTAGGAACGTTAGTGTAAAAGGTGATTGTCACTAATGTTCTCGAACCCACACTTTCACTTAACGTTAACGCCACTAACGTCCTAAGCTAAAGTCCCTGCATGCTTCACACTTTCTCTCTGCAAGTAAAGCTAAGCCCATTGAAGAGGATAACTGCTTCAAACTCAAGATCCAAAGGCCCATATCCAAGACTTGAAGAACCAACTAGAAGATCAGAAGAGTAGTATATATAAGGGTAGTTTTGAATTAGAAGAGAGCTTTTTGGCATTACTAGAATTACTCTCTGTATTTTACTTTCTCTGTACTTCTAGTTTAACTTTCAGAATGTACTCTCCATCTTTGCTTTCATTTCCCAGAGCTATGAACAACTAAACCCCTTTCATTGTGTTAGGGAGCTCTGTTGTAATTTGATGGATCAATAATAGTTTTCATTATCCTTCTTCTCTCTTTTCTCTTGATTTTACTAGAGCGCTTTCAATCTTCATCCAATTGAGTAGTTATCTTGGAAAAGAAGCTATTCATACTTGGATCTCTTCTGAACCTTGGAAGAGGAATGAAGAGATCATGCTAGAATTGCTTTCTCATGTTGGACAAAATTGGGGTTTGGGCGGATATGGTGACATATAATCCTCCCAATACTTTGATTTGGAAATACATGTGGTATAATCAGTGACCACACTTCATCTTTTTTCATGAGCAATTAGACCAAGGAATTGGCTATTGATCTGATTTGAGAGATTGAATTACCAAGGAATTGGAATTCAATCACTTAAGATTGCCAAGGAGATCAATGAATGCTTTGATTGAGGAAAAGATGAAAATGAACTTGATCCGGAGAATGCAACATCTCCTAAGCCCAATGAACTCCCCATTTCTGATCTTACCCATTCTCTTTAGTTTCTGCTATTTACTTTCATGCTAAACTCCCCTTCCCCATTTAAGATTCTGCAATTTACCTTCCGTCATTTATTTTCTGCAATTTACTTTCCCGCTATTTAATTTCCTGCAATTCTCAACCCAATTTCTGCTTAGCTCAACTAGAACATTCTTCCAATTAAAGTTGCTTGACCAATCAATCCCTGTGGGATTCGACCTCACTCTATTGTGAGTTTTTACTTGACGACAATTTGGTATACTTGCCTAGGGAGATTTGTTAAAGGACAAGTTTCCGTGCATCAAGTTTATGGCGCCGTTGCCGGGGATTGATTTTGTATCAACAATGATTAAATTGGTGGATAACTAGATTGAGCATTTGTTTTTATTTTATTTGATTTAAGTTCATTTGAGGAATTTACTTTCTGTTTAGCTATTTTCTTCCCTTTCCCCTACCCATTTTCTTAGTTGTTTACAATTCAGTCACTAACCCACTAATTGTTTGATATATTGCATCACTCACACTAACAGTATTTCTGTAGAAATTGCTGTCTGCATATATCTCTCCTGCTTGTGCCTTGTTCGTTGTATGACAGGTAGAAGAAGTGGGGCTTCAACTTTATTTAATTCTGAAACTGAGAGGACCTTTCTTAGAGTAAGGAGGGAAGCAAGAGGAAAGAGAGTAGTTGGTGCTGAGGAAGAGGAAGAGTACTTTGAACCAGATATGGATGAGAATATGGAGAACCATCATGAAGAAAAGGCTCACAACCATAGCAGAGAAGGTCCAGCACATCAGGCTGGGCAAGAGAGAAGAGTTCTGGGTTCTTACATCAATCCAAACCAAGAAAACTGTGGAAGTAGCATCCAACGGCCAACCATACATGCCAACAACTTTGAACTAAAACCACAGTTCATCACCCTTGTTCAGAACAATTGTTCATTCAGAGGAAGTGTCCAAGAAGACCCCAATCAACATCTAACCACCTTCCTGAGGATATGCGATACTGTGAAGTCTAATGGTGTTCATCCTGACACTTATAGACTACTTCTGTTCCCTTTCTCACTCAAGGACAAAGCATCTAAATGGCTGGAATCCTTTCCAAAGGAGAGTTTAGCAACCTGGGAAGATGTGGTGAACAAGTTCTTGGCAAGATTCTATCCTCCTCAACGGATCAACAGGTTGAGAGCTGAGGTACAAACATTCAGGCAGCAGGATGGTGAGACTCTATATGAAGCATGAGAGAAGTTTAAAGACTTGACAAGAAGATGCCCTCCAGATATGTTCAATGAATGGGTGTAGTTGCACATTTTCTATGAAGGCCTTTCGTATGAATCAAAGAAGGCAGTAGACCACTCATCCGGGGGATCTCTGAACAAGAAGAAGACCATTGAAGAAGCCATAGATGTCATTAAGACTGTAGCAGAGAATGACTACTTCTATGCTTCTGAAAGAGGCAACACTAGAGGAGTGATGGAGCTAAACAATGTGGATGCACTGCTAGCTCAAAACAAGATGATTACTAAGCAATTAACTGACCCCACCAAGAAGATGGAGAGGAATCAAGTAGCAGCAATCACCACTTCAGCAGCAACCCAAGAAGGAGTGAATGAAGAAGCAGAGGGTGATCAAGAACAAGCCAACTACATTGGGAATTCACCTAGGTAGCACCATGACCCATACTCCAAAACATATAATCCTGGTTGGAGGAACCACCCAAACTTTGGGTGGGGAAATCAACAAGACCAAGGCCAAGATCAGAGACGCCATAACCCCAACAACAATGTAACTTACCAACACTCCACACAGAGGTCATACCAACAACCACCCAACAACACACCTCAACATCCATACCAAAGTCAAAATGGCCCTTCTCACCCCTCCAATCTCAACTCACCATCATCTGAAGATAGACTCTCCAGGATTGAGACCCTACTTGAAGGCATATGCAAGAAAATTCAAGATAACAAGGTGTTCATAGAGGAGGTGCGAGCCAATATCAAGAATCAGGGAGACATCATCAAGAGGCTGGAATTTCAAGTGGGATACCTATCTGATAAGATTCCCAAACCTACTGATAGCTTCCCAAGTGACACAGAGAAAAATCCAAGAGGTGAAGCAAAGAAAGTCAGATGGGAAGATTGTAAGATGGTTACTATAAGTGATAAGGAGATTGAGGAAGAGTTGAACAAACCATCAGAATAATCTAAAGATACATCAGCAGAAAGGCAGGAAGAGAATCCTCAGGAAACCACAATTACGCAGAAAGAGTTGCTGAGGCTCTATGCACCCTTTCCCCAATTACTAAATGGTGGTGTAGAGAAGAGAATATACTCAAGGTTTCTTGACATATTTGCATCCCTCCATGTAAACATACCATTCATCAAGGCTCACCAACAAATGCCCTCATACATCAAGTATATGAAGGAGCTGCTGACCAGGAAAAGCTCACTCAAGGGAGGACAAACCATAGTGATGAACAAGGAGTGCAGTGCTCTCATTCAACCAGAGCTGCCTACAAAAAGGAAGGACCCAGGGAGTTTTCACATTTTTTGTGCCATAGGAGAAACAATGTTTGACAAAGGACTCTGTGATCTGGGAGCAAGCGTCAACTTAATGCCTTTATCCCTTATGAAGAGGCTGCAAATCAAATAAGCTGATGCCCACAGACGTAGTCATCAGGCTGGCGGACAAAACTCAAAAACAAGCAATTGGAGTGGTTGAAAACGTGCTGGTGAAGGTTGGGAACTACTTCCTTCCCACAGACTTTGTCATACTGGAAATGGAAGAAAGTCACCTTCACCCAATCATATTGGGAAGACCATTCTTAGCTACAGCCAGAGCACTCATAGATGTGGAGTGAGGAGAGCTAATACTGAGGATACATGACGAACAACTCACTTTCAACGTCTTCAAACCCTCACAAGAAGCAAGTCAGGAAGGCAAGGAACTAAGGGCAGAGCATGACAGAGCAATGGTGGGAGAAAAAAGCATTGAAGCACAAGCTGTACACCCTGGAATTCCTTTGGGTGATGAACAAGAGAATCAGCAGCTGTCACAGCTAAAGGAAACTCAAGTGGAGCCAAAACTACCAGAATTTTTATGAGACTAGCAACAAAATCTTCCTAGGAAAAGAGACCACAAAGAGCAGGATAACAGCAAAAGAAACAAAGAAGAAAGTACCAAGGAGATGGAGGAATAAAAAGATCCCTACAGAAGATTTCTCTCCAGGGGATAAAGTGATCTAAGCTTACTTCCTAGATATCCCACCTCATCTCCCCACCATCCCATCTCAGTTACCTAAGGTTTTCACCATCAAAAAAGTTCTCTCCTTAGAACATGTAGAGATCATTGATGAAGCCAATGGATATAGGTTTACTGCAAGAGGGGAAGATTTGAAGCATTACCAACCACCCTGACAAAGGAAGAACGTCAAGCTAGTGACGCTAAAGAAGCACTTCATGGGAGGCAACCCATGTTTTACATGCTTTTAAAGTAGTTAATAAAGCAAAGTTCATGGATCGCAAATCAACTTTGACATATCCCTGAATAAATCCTTTTATGCAACATATAGTGAAGAACAAGTTTGGTGTTCAAGGCACACTAAGAGGACATGAATGTAACCCATATCATGTCACTCTTAGGGGCCTTGAACAAATTTTTTACACCACATGGCACCAAACTAAGTTTGGTGTTGCCAATGTTGCATACATGGATGTTGAGTTAGTCAGTTGGTGTGCACTCATGAACAGCACTTAGTAGTTAGAAACAAAATCTTTAAAAAGTAGTTATTCTTTTAATTTTACCGCCACTTTCCACAAGTTTTCTTTTAATCACATTTCTTTTATTTTGTAGGAGAATTGATGGGGCAATTGAAGGGTTCGGCCACCACAAAAAGAGAAGACTATACACGTGTCTTCAAGGGGATTGCATTGGAAATTGTTGCCATCCAACATTGGAAGGAGAACAAGCTTGGAAACTGAACCAACACCATCATAAAGTTGATGATCCTTGTGCTCATCCCATGCTAAACCCCATCCGCCCATCACACAACCACCCCATCAATCCACACCTTCTATTCACTCACCACTTCTCTACATAAGTGGTTCTTAGTTCATAACCCTTCCACATTCCAATTCCCATTCCTTATACTCCACACCTCCGGAACTCAAATCCCTTCACTACACCCAATCTTAACCCAACCGAATTTCACCACTCATCACTCACCTCAACACCTTCACTTTTCAAAAATCATTCATGGCATCATCTAGCTCCAAGAGGCAAAAGAGAAAGGAACCGGTTGAGAGCAGTCCTTTTGATGAAGGGAAGTTCAAAACTGCATTCTATGAACGTGAATTTGAACGGATAAAGCTCAAGAAGATATTGCTTGAGTTAACATTCCAATTCAACGAAGATGAATGCCCACAGATTCGAGAGAAGATCGAAAAAAGGGGCAGCAAGTACTCCTCTACAACTCCAAATTGAGACTGTTCCCAGGAAAACTCAAATCAAGGTGGTCAGGACCCTTTCTTGTCACACAGGTATCGCCATATGAACACATAGAAATCATGGATGAGAGTTCGAAGAGGACTTTCACTGTAAACAGACAAAGGCTCAAACACTACATGGGCAACATGGGGGAAAACCCCAAAGTGAAGTACCATCTCAAGTAATGGAGGAATCATCGAGCTAGCGACGCTAAAAGAGCGCTTTGTTGGGAGGCAACCCAACCTAAGGTAGTTCCTTTTTCATTGTCATTTCAATAAAGATCACAAGTAGTTTCCCCTGTATTGCGAGGAGCTAAGTTTGGTGTTACACACCAAAACAATCCAAGAGTGAAAGTGTAATTCTAAGTTTGGTGTTCCACCAAAGATACTAGTTAGAATCACACTACATTCCAATGGCAAATTGCTAGCTCCAACCAATTAGGGGAACCACTTAGCAGTAGTTTAGTCTTTAGTTCATAGTTGTCTTGTTAATAACAACACATGAGGTTCTCTGCATGTATTGAATCTGTTGTACTAGGCAAGGAACTAAGTTTGGTGTTCACATACCAGATTAAGTTCAGAAATTCACAAGCATACATGCAGGTTAACTATTTCTCAAGTGCTTTGGGAACAAGCAACTTCCGATAACCCTGCAGGAATCTTCTGGAGAAATGATGCACCATCATCCAAGGAAGTGGAGTAGAATGCAAAAATTATGGATGATGACAACAAAGAGACCGCTAGAAACCATCACCAGAAGGTTGTATTGTTACTTAATTCCATATACTTGGAATGCTAAAAATTGGAAGTCCGAATGTGCCCTTGATTAATAGTTACTCATTAGTTTAATCATTAGAATTTAATGCTTGTTTTCATTGCTTTTGTCATATGTGTGCTGTCCAAGATACCTGCTGCATCTTCACCTTGCCTACTTGTATGCTTGTCTTTTTAAGCTAAATAAAAAGAGATGTTATGAAAGACCAGAGTGGAGTTCAATTTGTGGAGTAAGTTCTTAGATTTATGGTATGGTAATAGATTAGCTAAGTTGGTTCACCAATAAGGTAGAAAGGTAACTATCTGTCCTGAATCATATGCTTGAAACACACCCCATGAGACTAGCTAAATAACAAGATCCTAATAAGAAAAAGGGGAAAGAAAAATGAAAGTTGGAAAATAAAAGAAAAAGAGTAAGAAATAAGGCTAGGCACCAAGGGTTTGAATCATGAGGCATGTGTCTGTGGTGCTCCTGTGTAAGAGATTTACTTGGATGAATAAGCTCTTTGGGGTGCCTTATCACTTGGTAACTTGGGTTAACTAACCCGGGATTATCAGCTGAAAGTCCACTATCAAGAGTAACCCTTGCTACAGAACACTTAGTAACCCAAAGAGGTGCTGGACACCAAGGTCTCAAGAAAGAAAATAAACAAACCATGTGCCTGTGGTGTGTATGTATGGGGGAAAGAGACTTGAAGGAGTAAGTCCTTAGGGGTGTCCTAACACCTAGCACCTTGAACCAACTGGTTCGGGAGTGCTGGCTGAAAGCTTATCTTAAAGAGTCGCCCCCTCACAGAGCACCTAGTCTAAAAAGCACAATCAAACCCTGAAAACCACAAAAGGATCAATGAATAAAAGTCTCATAGGGTGAAATTAAGTGAGTATTCCAGGACATGATAAAGGTCTGAAAGCCAGTGAAGGAATGAACCTAAGTTGCTATACATGAAACCACCATAAAACCAAGGACATGACTTCCACAATAACGACTCATTTCTCTTGGCATTCCATTCATCATTCTCTTGTTCCAGTACTTGCTTAGGGACAAGCAAGCTTTAAGTTTGGTGTTGTGATGCCAGGGTATTTTGGCCAGTTTCACTGACCTTTTCTTTACTGTTTTAGGGTAGTTTCATGGATTTTCTTAGGAAATAAGCAAGTTTTGGGTAGAATTTCACTTACATCTTGATTCAACCAAACATTGTGTACTTTACATGATTTCATGAGAATTATGCATGAATTAAATGACAAATTGGATGATGCATGTCTCATGACTTCGATTAGAACTTTGATGCACTCTACTGCTTGATTTCAGGACAAAGGAAGCAAGGAAGAACCACGTTAACAACCACGTTAGTCTAACAAACGTGACCACTAACGTGGAAAGGGAGCTAGCTTGCAACGTTAATGAGAAAAGTAATCACCAATAACGTCCTCGAACCCATCATAGCCCACGTTAAGAGTCACGTTAACTAAGTTAACGTGGACTCTAACGTGGGGAAGCAAAAGAATGGCCAACGTTAGTGCCACTTACCTTTGTCACTAACGTTGGACTAAGCCACTTTGAGCCACGTTAGTTGCCACGTTAACTTAGTTAACGTGGACTCTAACGTGGAGGGAGCAAAGAATCGCCAACGTTAGTGACACCCACCTTTGTCACTAACGTTGGAGATGGCTATCACTACCACGTTAGAAGCCACGTTAACCTAGTTAACGTGAACTCTAACGTGGGAAGTAGGGGCGTTTTGGAACGTTAGTGACAAAGGTTAGTGTCACTAACGTTCTCGAAGATTTGGCAAGCCTACGTTAAAGGTCACGTTAGCCACACTAACGTGAACTCTAACGTTGGGGGAAGGGAGGACTCTCAACGTTATTGGAAAAGGTAAGTCCCAATAACGTGTGCGAAGGACCAAGAGGCAACATTAGTGGTCACGTTGGTGCCACTAACGTTGAAGTTAACGTAGATCATCCCTGGGTTAGGAACATTAGTAAAAAAGGTGATTGTCACTAACGTTCTCGAAGCCACACTATCACTTAACGTTAACGCCACTAACGTCCTAAACTAAAGTCCCTGCCTGCTTCACACTTTCTCTCTGCAAGTAAAGCTAAGCCCATTGAAGAGGATAACTGCTTCAAACTCAAGATCCAAAGGCCCATATCCAAGACTTGAAGAACCAACTAGAAGATCAGAAGAGTAGTATATATAGGGGTAGTTTTGAATTAGAAGAGAGCTTTTTGGCATTCTTAGAATTACTCTCTGTATTTTACTTTCTCTGCACTTCTAGTTTAACTTTCAGAATGTACTCTCCATCTTTGCTTTCATTTCCCAGAGCTATGAATAACTAAACCCCTTACATTGGGTTAGGGAGCTCTGTTGTAATTTGATGGATCAATAATAGTTTTCATTATCCTTCTTCTCTCTTTTCTCTTGATTTTACTAGAAAGCTTTCAATCTTTATCCAATTGAGTAGTTATCTTGGAAAAGAAGCTATTCATACTTGGATCTCTTCTGAACCTTGGAAGAGGAATGGAGAGATCATGCTAGAATTGTTTTCTCATGTTGGACCAAATTAGGGTTTGGGCGGATATGGTGACATATAATCCTCCCAATACTTTGATTTGGAAATACATGTAGTATAATCAGTGACCACACTTCATCTCTTCTCATGAGCAATTAGACCAAGGAATTGGCTATTGATATGATTTGAGAGATTGAATTACCAAGGAATTGGAATTCAATCACTTAAGATTGCCAAGGAGATCAATGAATGCATTGATTGAGGAAGAGATGAAAATGAACTTGATCTTACCCATTCTCTTTACTTTCTGCTATTTACTTTCATGCTAAACTCCCCTTCCTCATTTAAGATTCTGCAATTTACCTTCCGTCATTTATTTTCTGCAATTTACTTTCCCACCATTTAATTTCCTGCAATTCTTAGCCCAATTTCTGCTTAGCTCAACTAGAATATTCTTCCAATTAAAGTTGCTTGACCAATCAATCCCTGTGGGATTCGACCTCACTCTATTGTGAGTTTTTACTTGACGACAATTCGGTATACTTGCCAAGGGAGATTTGTTAAAGGACAAGTTTCCGTGCATCAAGTAGTCATCACAAATGTTATTTCAGAGTTTTCCAAACTCATCAAAAACAATAATACTTTGCATTAATTCATGAGGAACAGCAGAGCTCCACACCTTAATCTATGGTGTGTAGAAACTCTACTGTTAAAAATACATAAGTGATGAAGGTCCAGGCATGGCCGAATGACCAGCCCCCTAAACGTGATCAATGAACATAAAATTATTCAAAAGATGATCAAAAGATGTGAAATAAATCACTAAAAGTAGTTTTTATAATAAACTAGTAACTAGGGTTTACAGAAATGAGTAAATGATGCAGAAATCCACATCCGGGGCCCACTTAGTGTGTGCTTGGGCTGAGCATTGAGCTTTCATGTGTAGAGACTCTTTTTGGAGTTAAACGCCAGGTTGTAGCATGTTTCTGGCGTTTAACTCCAAAATAGGGCAGGAAGTTGGCATTTGAACACCAGTTTGCGTCGTCAAAACTCGAGAAAAGTATAGACTATTATATATTGATGGAAAGCCCTAGATGTCTACTTTCCAACGCAATTAAGAGCGTGCCAATTGGGTTTTTGTATCTCCAGAAAATCCATTTCGAGTGTAGGGAGGTCAGAATCCAACAGCATCTGCAGTCCTTTTCAGCCTCTGAATCAGATTTTTGCTCAGGTCCCTCAATTTCAACTAGAAATTACCTGAAATCACAGAAAAACACACAAACTCATAGTAAAGTCCAGAAATGTGATTTTTATTTAAAAACTAATAAAAACATACTAAAAACTAACTAAATCATACTAAAAACTACTTAAAAAGAATGCCAAAAAGCGTATAAATTATCCGCTCATCAGGCACCGTTGCCGGGGATTGCAATTGTGTGCCTTGTTATTGGTTATTGTATATATGTGAATATGTTTGTCTTTTTCTTGTTTGTTAGTTTTTGTTAACTTTAGGACTTAGTTAGTTTGTTTTGCTTCCACTATGAATTCTCACCCTCTTGGCTTTGAGTTTGGTTCTAATTGTGTTGTAGGAAATGTGAACTTCAATGACAACATGTATCAAGGATGGAACCATCAAATATGGGAGGAGCCTCAAGGAATTGATCACTCTTCTTGGCAACAACCTCCGGTTACGTATAGGTATAATTTCCATCCTAATACATGTCAATTCAATGGCTATGGTGACTCTTTTTGTGACAATCAATTACCACCATCATATGCCTATGAATCTTATCCTCAACATGAACCTCAACCATACTCACAAGCTTTTCTTTACCAAACACCTTCATATGACCCTTATCCATCATATAACCAATCACCCCTACATCATCCTTATGACCATTATGAGCAAGAACCTTTAGAACCACCACAATCCCATCATGATTACTACCGACAACCACCTTGACACACACCATCTCCATACCCTTACCAAGAAGAACCACCTTCCTACTATGAACCCTTTCTCCAAGGTGATGAACCCTCTTATCCACCCCAAGCCCCAATGGATGATTCTCTCACTTTTCTACTTCAAGGACAAGCGGATATGTAAAGGAACACACTAGAGTTTGTGACTAACTTGACCAAGGTAGTGCATACTTTTGCCTACCAATGCTTGAACACTCAAGGTGCTTCCGTAGCCACATGTGAAGGATCAAAAGAAGAGAAAAGCATACAGAAGAGATTGGAAAATCCATTGGAGAAGGAGGAGCTGGGTTTTGTATTGGAACAATTGGAGAAACCTATGATTGTCGAAGAAAAGGAAGAAGTGGTTAAAGATTTGGGAGATGCGGAACCACCATGGGAGTCTCAACAACCTCCCATGCATATCAAGATTGAAGAACATGAGGAGGTTGATCAAGACATGGATTCAATCATCAATGAATTTTTATCTAAAATTGAATCCTCTCCTATGGAATATGGAATTGAAGCTATGGAAGATAACTCAATGCCAAATGATATTGGTGACCTCGTTGAAGACTCCTCCATTGGATGTGAAGTTGATATTGAAGTAGATTTCACACAACCTCCAAAGTTTGATTTGATTGAGGATGAGGAGGATTTGGAAGAAGTTGACAAGCAAGAAGAAATTCAAAGAAGTTGTCAAGAGGTGGAAACAACCAACGAAGAGCATAAGGGAATAGTGCTTGAAGAACCATTGAAGATGCCCCTTCCTAAGTCACCATCCAACACAACATTCAAGTGGGTGAAATTCTTACCCTTAAGCTTCACTTTCTCACTTGAATACGGCTTGATTGAAACGGATGGGCAACTTAGAGCTCTTTATGGAGTTAATGGTAAGAGGGAGTTGTGTAGTGGTTGGAAGTTTGGCATTAGGCTCATTAAGGTCGAAGCTTCAAGGTGTAAGCACCATGATTGGATGAATGCAAATTTGTGTAGGTCTAAGAAGAAGGTCTGGTATGCTAAGGAGAATTCTACGTGTCAACCACCCGGATGGAAGAACTATGGCAATCAACTTGAGGACGGGTGCGAAAATAAGATATGGGATCCTTGATCGCACTTTGAAGACCAACTTTGGGAACTCCTATCTTGGGTAGAACTTCACCCAAAATTTGATGAAGATGGTTGGAATTTCTGTCAACCATTTGAGGAGCAAGGATCCTTGGAGATTCAAAGATGAGTAAAAACACAAGCCACCTTGATAGGGACTTAAACTCAAAGTGCTAGGTAGGAGATACCCCACCATGGTAAACTGTTTCCATTCTCTCATAGATTTGGTCAATAAGTGATTTGAGTTACCATTGTAGGTAGTTTTCCTCTTCAAATAGTCTTGTTTTAACGCTTTGGTTGTTAGTTGCTTGAAGTGAAAGTTATGTTTGTTTTGCATTTGACATTTATCAAAAACCATAATTTGGCATTTTAGTTGGTTTTGAGTTGTAGGAAGTGTTAGGAGGAGTTTAAGCTATTTTTGTATTTCAAAAAAAAAAGGGGCCGGGGGGGCGGGGCAGGCACGCGTACCCGTACGTGTCGATAGGTGGGCGAAGATCCATACATCTGACCTGAGAGTTATGCGAACATGGTGCAAACACTGGGTGTGTGGCACAAGCTTCCATCCACGCATAAGCGTAGATGCGTTAACACAGCACCCATATTTCTACCCGAGAGTTGCGCGAATGTGGTGCAAACATTGTGCTTCTAGCGCAAGTCTCATTCCACGAGTACGCGTACAGCATGCGTACGCGTCGACGCGCACTCTCTCCATCCACGCCTAAGCGTACATGACGCTTACGCGTCCATTATCTTTCCACCCACCCACGCGCACGCGTATAGGACGCGTACGCGTGGATTCAAAATCATAACCAATGTTCAGTTCTCTCTTCGTCTCCCCATCCTCCACTCCCCTCATAACCACCGCCCCCAAAGTTGCAGACCCCATCGCCACCATCGCTGTCGGCTACTCTTCCGGCGACTAATTGCCGCCGTCCCCCCTTCTTTTTCCCCCTCCCTTCTCTTCCTTGCCCCCTCTTTCCTTCTCCGCTCGTTTTCTCTTCCCTGTCACCTAGCTCCACCACGGCCTCATTTGCCGCCGACGTACCTCCTTTCAACCACCACCAGTCATCACCACCAATACCTTTTCTTCCCTTTTCTCCCTTTCTCATCACTGCATTTCTTCTCTTTCTTCTCTGTGCTACTCTCTACTCACCCTGCTCTCCGACACTCTCTCTGTACCACAGCAAGCTGCCGAGTCACCGCCATCTGGGCGGCCCTGTACTTCCTCCTCCCTTCCCTTCCATTTTTCGGTTGCCTCCTCTACTCTCCCTTTAGATTCCCCTGCCTCACCACTGCTCTGTTTGCTGTCTTTTTAATTAATTGTGTTTGTTAATGTTAGTTAGATTAGTTGACCAATTCTGTTTGTTAGGTTAGATAGAAATGTATGTGGTTAGGTAGCTAGGTTGTGGTTAGAGGATTCTAAGCCTAATAAATGCTCCATTCTTGATTATCCGATACAGATGAATGTAATTTGCTTTGCTGAATGATGTTGGTATGATGTTCTGTGCATTCTTGGTATGGATTCCTCTATGATCCTATGCTCTTTGAGATAAATTCTATAAGCCTTGCTAGTAGTGGAGTATCCAACAAACATTCCTTCATAGGATTTTGGATCAAATTTTCCAAGGTTTTCTTTATTGTTAAGTACTGTTCTGGGGGTTACCTGAAATGGTAGGTCGATCTCGGACGAGATCTTTTGCGCTGGTCGGAACCGATGTGTCCGGCTGGTGAATGGCGGCCGGAGCTAGTGCGTCCGACTTGTTTGGACTGAACGTGCTGCTAATCCTCTATCACCGAAGGGTGGGGGGTACCTGCAAGAGACTCCGATACTTAAGTTAGCATGGGTATTAAACAGGTGTTATGTAGAATCAGAGTATGAGTTATACCTGGTGCTCCAGTGTATTTATAGTAGATGGGGCTGACCTTTCTGATAAGATAAGTTAGTTATCTTATCTTATCTTATCTTTATTTTGGGTGAAGTCAGCTTATCTTCAAGGGAACCGCCTTTATCTCTATAGGCTTGGATTGCCTTTGGATTTAGGTCGCGTTCCTCTATTTGGGCCCTTTATTGGGCTCTCCTGTTGGTTTGGCTGACCTCTTTGAGAAGAGGTCGGGTAGCCTGACCTGAAGAGGTCGGTCGCTTTGTCGCCAATCATCCCAGGTCGGGTAGCTCGACCCAGGGTATGAACAGTGCCCCTGCTTGAGCTCGGTCTTTTTGTTGAGGTCGAGTCTTTGACTTCGGTCCTTCTCTGACGAAGCCAAACTCAAGCATTTTGTCGATTTCTTCCTTTTGTAGAAACTTTTGAATGTAGAACGTTTTTCCTCTAAAAGCGCGCGCTTTTGTATTAGCGCTTTTTTGGGAATGCGAGCGGTTTTAATATCCGCATTTAATTGACATTTAATTGCCCCGTTTCCCCTAACTTCTCTATTTTTGAATTTTGTACTCAAGAAACGGTTTCTCTCCTTCACCCTTTTCGTAACTTCTTCATATTTCTTTTTTTTATTCTCTCGCTTTCGACCTTTTTGATTTTTCTGAAGCTTCTACCTGGGGTTTGCAGTTTCGCATTTTTGCCTAGCGACGTTGCTTTGTCACTTTGCTTTTTCGTGGGAGAAGGGGTGATTCTGGCTCTTGCTTTCTGCTTCCCTGCTTTTCTTCGCAGTTTTCTCTCATTTCGCAGGTTTGACTCTTCTTTCTTCCTTCCTCTACACCCTTTTTGTGTTTGTTTTGAGAAAGTTTGGATCTTTTCGTCTTTTTTGCTGATCACTGTGTGTCTTGTAGTTTCTCCATCTGTTGCTCGATACTTTCAGAACTTTGCATGTTTGTGAATGCTTTTGTATTTGAAGCTTTGAAATGATGACTTTGTTTGATTCTGAAAAAAGGTTATGTCTTTGATGATCTCTATTTGGTATGTTCGATGTTAGTGCTTGTTCTTTGCTGATGATTTTTTACTTGATTTTTGAAAAAGTTTGCGCCTTTGCTGTTTTTCCGCTTGTCCCTTTTTGGAATTTCTGATAAACTGTAGAAATAGTGCTTTCTCCTGATAAATTGTAGAAGGGTGGACCTTTTGCGGTTTTGCTTCCTTTGTTTTCTTCCTGGGTTTTATTTTGATGAGTGCTGGGCTGTAGGCTGTAGAAATAACTTAAAGACCTTGCTTGTTTACTGCCTCCAAGGAATGCCCCAAGACTTTTTGTCTTGAGTCTTGGGGTTTTACCTTTTTTGGTTATCCGCCCGTTGAGATGTTTTGCCCCCTGTCTGAGATGTTTTTAAGTAATCCATTCTTCTTTTCTTTTTGTAGGATTTAGTTGACCTCATGTCTTCCCGAAATAACGTTGTAGAGATGCCTTCCCAGGTTCCCGCGGGTATGGCCGATTGGGTGGACTCCATGGTTCTCATGTGTGTCTCGCTGGTTGATTCTGAAATTTGTGCTCAGCTTAGGCAGTTTCATAGTGTCTGTAGTAATTCTGGTGATGAGAAGAACTATGAACTTGTCCCTCCCTCTTCTGACAAGAGAGTCTGCTTTTCTACTCGGGTTGTTGATGATCGCCCCTTCTTTTATGTTTATGATTTTTTCTTCGGTCCGCTGGGTATCACCCTTCCTTTTACTCCATTTGAAACCGATCTGTTATGGTCCTATAATGTTGCCCCTTCTCAACTTCACCCCAATTCCTGGGGTTTTATTAAAATTTTCCAATTATTGTGCAATGGTTTTGGTATTCCTGTTTCCCAATCTCTCTTTTTCTATCTGTTTGTCTTGACTAAGCCCGGTGTGGTAAAAAAGAAGTCAGCTTGGGTCTCCTTTCGTTCTACCCAGGGAAAGAAGGTTTTTTCCATGTTTGACGAGTCGTTCCGTGATTTTAAAAACTACTTTTTCAAGGTCCGAGCTGTTGAAGGAGCTCGGCCCTTTTTTCTGGATGAGAATGACGAACTTGTTTTTCCCTTGGAATGGCAAAAAGACGTGAGGATCTCCAGGTATTCGTGGGAAATGTTGGATGAGGCTGAGCGAGCCTTTATTAATATCTTGGAAGAACGCTGGGGTCAACCTCCCCATCTTGACACAAAGAAATTTCTGACCAATCCTTCTCTTCTTCAAACTGAACTGGGTATCTTTGTGTTTCTTTTATTATCTTGTTTATGTTGCTTGTAGCTGCCTTTTCCGACTTGTCCGACTTGTAGCTGAATTTTCTGTTTTATTTGCAGAGGCAATGAAGAATAATGAAGCTATGAAAGCTTTTAAGAGGGCGCAGAGGGCGACTGCTGCTAGGAATATTGCGGCCAAGGCGGCTGGGGAGGGGTCCTCCCAAATGCGCGAGAAGCCATCAGTCCCGAGTTCTCCTCGGGTGAAGAAGGTGGTCCCTACACCCCGAGTCCGTTTGGTGGATCCTCACCCTACTTCTGTCGCTCCATCTGTTGCTCCTCCCAATAAAAAACAAAAAACAGCCGAGCCCTTTGACCTCGATGCTCCTGAATTCAATGCCATTGAGTTTGTGGATCAGCAAATCGGTCCCTATGGCTCCCTCTCTACGGATGATGTGTCCATCCTCCATCACTTGGAATTTATGGCCCGAAATCACGTAAAGATAGCGTATATGGCGGCCGCCATATATCGGACTGCTCAGAATCTCCCTCTCCATGCCACTAAAGCGTTTATGGAGGAGGCAAAACAAGAGTTTGATCGGATGAAGGAGTTGAAGGAGGAACTTGAGATAAAGGTAGCCAAGCTGGAGAAGGACTTAGAGAACGAGAAGGCGAGTTCTCAATCACTGGCAGCTTCTTTGAGGTTGGCTGAGGACACAGCCATGATGCACAAGGATAGTTACGTTACATCCTATCGGGAGATGTTGCGTCTGAGGGGGGAGCTCGACAATGTCCGGGAAGATTATTCTGAGCTCCAAAGTCATCTCGTTGGCAGCGTGACTGCTGCTTACGAGAACTTGAAGGAGAAAGTTCGGGTTATTGCTCCCGAGGCCGATCTCACTCCCTTTAGCTTAGACAACATTGTCAGGGATGGCAAGATTGTTCCTGATGATGGGGATGATGATGATGAGGTCGATCCCCTCCCTGTGTCTTCTGCCAAGATGTCAGCGCCTACTATTCCTCCTGCCAAGGTCGACCCTCTCGCTTCTGATTTTGACTGTCAGATTTTACACCGGGACGATGGTACTGTGGATGCTGTTCCTCTCCAGGCTCGCCCTCCTTCTCCTCAGACTGATGCTGCTAAGAAGCCTTCTAACCTTTAGCTGATTTATGTTGGATATTTTTGTAGTTGGCCCGGCTTGTGGGCTTTAAAACTCTTTGGTTTATTCTGTTGACACTCTTTCTGGTTGCTTGTTTAGCAATATTATTTAAAAACACAATGAATAGCTTCTGAGCTTTTGGGTTTGACCCTGAGGCTTTTACGTCACATTTGCTTGCGCCTGTCTTGGCTTTTTTTTTTTAGGGCTTGTTTGGTTAGCTTTTTTGAACCGGTTTATTGTTGATGTGTGGATCCGTTTTAACGATCCATGCCCGACTTCTTTGTCTTTTTCCAAGTAGTCGACCGATGTCGATCTTTTAAGTATTTAAAGTAATCTTCCTTTTTGGACCTTGGTCAGGTCTCTTTTAGAGATTTCTTTTATAACCGATTTGTGGGAGACCGACTTCTTTGTGTCGATCTCTTCTAAGTTACTTCGTAATCCTCTTTCTTGGACCTTTGTCAGGTCTCTTTCAGGGATTACTTTTATAACTTTCCGTTGTAGGAGACCGACTTCTTTGTGTCGATCTCTTCTAAGTTACTTTGTAATCCTCTTTCTTGGACCTTTGTCAGGTCTCTTTCAGGGATTACTTTTATAACTTTTTGTTGTAGGAGACCGACTTCTTTGTGTCGATCTCTTCTAAGTTACTTCGTAATCCTCTTTCTTGGACCTTTGTCGGGTCTCTTTCAGGGACTACTTTGATAACTTTTCGTTTTGGGCTGACTTTGTTATGTCGGGCCCTTCTAAGTTAAAGTAATCCTCTTTAATAGGGTTGGCCAGACCTCTTTCCAGGGTTTACTTATAACTTGGTTTGACTTGGTTCGACTTCTTAATGTTCGACTAGTCTTTAAGTTATTATTTTAGCGATCTGTAAGACCTCGTCAGGTTCTTGTTAGATCACTTTCGATAACTTCTTACATTATTCTGTGTTCATCTTTGCCGCTTTGTAGAAAGTGGTTGTCATCTCTAGATCGTCCTTTGGGTGAATCGCGTTTTCACCGTTATCGGACGGTTTGTCTTTATCGTGATCGTGCAGTGAAATTATTTTTCACTTTCTGTCGATCTGTTGCTTTATAATCAGACGATGAATGCTTCAGATTAATGCGTCTTGGAATCTTTGTAGAATATCTAAAATATATTTTATTTAAAGGAAAAGTGCAAATATATACATATGGGATTGTCTGAGTCTCAACTTGGTACCTCATTAAAAAAAATTTTCGGGAAAAAGAGTGCATCCAATGATGAGATCTTTTATTTCTTCTAACTGTAGTACCTTCTTAGCTTGTAGGCATGCCATGACCTAGGAATCTCTCATCCATCGAGTTCAGACAGTCTGTAGTAGCCCTTCCCGAGTACTTCTACAACTCGGTAGGGTCCTTTCCAGTTTGCTGCCAACTTTCCTTCTCCTGGTCGAGTTGTTCCGATATCATTTCGAATTAATATGAGATCATTCTCTGTGAAACTTCTCGGCACTACCTTTTGATTATATCTGGAAGCCATCCGTCGTTTTAGTGCTTCTTCCTTGATCCGAGCTCTTTCTTGGATTTCAGGTAGTAGGTCGAGTTTTTTCCTCTGAATTTGGGAGTTGGCTTCTTCATTGTAGTGGACTACTCTGGATGACCCTTCCTCGATCTCTACTGGGATCATTGCCTCCACTCCATATGCTAGTCGAAATGGTGATTCATTTGTGGTGGAGTGTGGCGTTGTTCGATATGCCCATAGGACTTGCGGAAGTTCTTAGGCCCAAGCTCCCTTTGCATCTTGTAGTCTCCGTTACAACCCAGCCAATATGACTTTGTTGGCGGCTTCGGCCTGTCCATTGGCTTGAGGGTGTTCGACGGAGGTGAACTGGTGTTTTATATTTAAGTCGGCTACTAGTCTCCTGAAACCTGCGTCTGTGAATTGGGTGCCATTGTCCGTGGTGATGGAGTGTGGAACCCCAAACCTTGTGACAATCTTTCTATATAGGAATTTCTGGCTTCTTTGAGCGGTGGCGTTGGCAAGGGGCTCTGCCTCAATCCATTTTGTGAAATAGTCTACCCCTACTATGAAAAATTTAACTTGTCCTGACCCCTGGGGGAAGGGGCCAAGAAGGTCGAGCCTCCACCTTGCAAATGGCCAAGGGGAAGTTACACTGACGAGCTCTTCTGGTGGGGCGATGTGAAAGTTGGCATGTTTCTGACATGGTGGGCATGTCTTTACAAATTTTGTAGCTTCTTTCTGTAGAGTTGGCCAATAAAACCCCGTCCGGAGCACTTTTTTGGCTAGAGCTCGTGCTCCGAGGTGATTGCTACAAATGCCGCCGTGTACTTCTTTTAACACTTCCTTTGTGTGGGAGGTCGGTACACATTTCAGTAATGGTACTGAGATCCCTCTTTTGTACAGGATGTTGTTTATAATGGTGTAGTACTGTGCCTCCCTTTTTAGCCTTTTTGCCTCTTTTTCTTCTGTGGGGAGTGTTCCTGCTCTGAGGTAGTTAATTATGGGAGTCATCCATCCTTGGTCCTGGTTTGTTATGGCTAGGACTTTTTTCTCTTCCGAGATTGACGGGTTCTGTAACATTTCCTGGATGAGGCTTCTATTGTTGCTCCTGGTTTAGTGCTGGCTAGTTTCGATAGTACGTCAGCTCGAGCATTTTGTTCTCGGGGTATGTGGTATATCTTATATTCCCTGATTTGTCCGAGCTGTTGCTTGGTCTTATCTAAATACCTTTTCATGGTGGGATCTTTAGCTTGGTAGTTCCCTGTTATTTGTGATGTGACAACTTACGAATCGCTGTAGATGTTGAGTTTTCGAGCTCCAACCTCTTCAGCCAGCTTCAAACCAGCTAGCAGTGCTTCGTATTCTGCTTAGTTATTCGAAGCCGGGAACCCGAACTTGAGGGAGAGCTCAACTTGGGTTCCCTGGTTGCTTTCTATTATCACTCCTGCGCCGCTTCCAATTTTATTTGAAGAACCGTCCACATAAAGATTCCACTCTGTGAGGGTTTCCAGGGCATCCGTAAATTCTGCGATAAAATCGGCCAGATATTGTGACTTAATGGCCGTCCGAGCTTCATATTGGAGGTCGAACTCTGACAACTCGACTGCCCATTGTAGAATTCTTCCTGCTAAATCTGTTTTCTACAATATTCCTTTCAAGGGTTGGTTGGTGCGAACTTTGATGGTGTGGGTCTGGAAGTAAGGGCGGAGTCGTCTAGATGTTAGAATGAGCGTATATGCAAATTTTTCTATTTTTTGGTAGTTCAGCTCGGATCCCTGTAGTGCTTTACTAATAAAGTAGACGAGTTGTTGTCCATTTTCGTCTTCTCTGACTAGTGCTGATGCTACTGCCCTGCTTCCCACTGTGAGATATAATATAAGTGGTTCTCCTACTCGTGGTCGGGATAGAATAGGTGGCTGTCCTAAGAACTTCTTAAAGTCTTGGAAGGCTTGTTCGCACTCTATTGTCCATTCGAACTGTTTTCCCTTTCTTAAAGTAGCATAGAAGGGGAGAGATCTTATCGCGGCTCCTGCTAAGAATCGGGATAGGGCGGCCAATCTCCCGTTGAGTTGCTGTACTTCTTTGACACAGGTTGGGCTTTTCATGTTGAGTATGGCCTGACATTTGTCTGGATTTGCTTCAATTCCTCTTTGAGTGAGCATGAAACCTAAGAATTTACCTGCTTCTACTGCAAAGGTGCATTTTGCGAGATTGAGTCGCATGTCATGCTTCCTTATGGTGTCGAACACTTGAGCCAGGTCGGACAATAATGTCTCTTCACTTTGTGTTTTTATTAGCATGTCGTCCACATAGACCTCCATGATCTTTCCAATGTGATCCGAGAAAACTTTATTCATTAGTCTTTGATAAGTAGCTCCTGCGTTCTTGAGACCGAAAGGCATCGCGATGTAACAGTAGTTCACTTTTGGTGTTAAGAACGAGGTCTTTTCTTGATCTGGTGGATACATGGGAATTTGGTTGTATCCTGAATATACATCCATAAACGAGAGATATTTATATCCAGAGGAGCATCTACCAGGGCGTCAATACTTGGGAGTGGGTATGGATCTTTTGGGCAAGCTTTGTTGAGATCAGTGTAATCGGTGCACATTCGCCACTTCCCATTCGATTTTTTCACCAAGATGACGTTGGCTAGTCATAGTGGGTATTTGACTTCTCTTATAAATCCGGCTTCCAGCAGTGCTTGTACTTGCTCTTCCACAGCCTGGGATCGCTCTGGCGCAAGTTTTCTTCGTCTTTGCTGCACTGGTCGAGATCCTGGGTAAACTGCCAACTTATGACACATTAGTTTTGGGTCTATGCCTGGCATGTCTGCGGCTTTCCATGCAAAGAGGTCGACGTTATCTCGTAAGAATTGTATTAGTAATTCTTTTAAATATCTTTTGAGGATTGTACCAATATTAGTTGCTTTTTCCGGGGTGTCCCCGATCTGAATCTTTTCTATCTCGCCCTCTGGTTGGGGACGAAGATCTTCCCGTCATTGAACTCCGCCCAACTCGATTGTGTGGAACTATTCTCCTTTTCCTCTGAAGTTTAGGCTTTCATTATAATAGCGACGTTGATGCCAAGGCATCTTAGGCTAGTTTCACTAGCATTTTTTTGATAGTTTTAGATGTTTTATGCATTTTCTTGAGCTTAAAGTAACCAATAATGGTTAAAAGAAGAACAAAGCAATGAACCATCCAAACAGTATGATTTTGATGCAAATTCCATGAGTTTTTAGTTATATTACTTGAATGCTATGAATGGAAGATTTCTCATGAAATTTTGCAAGACTTTGATGCAATTGTTTGGATGATTTCAGGGAAGAAGAGGCTAGGCAAGGAAGCAACAAAGTCAATAAAGGAAGCTTGAATATCACATGTGGAGTTTAAGTTCCAGTTTAAGCCTAAACTGGAGCTTAAACGCCAAAATCATGAAGGCTAAGAAATGCTGAAACTGAAGTTTAACCTCCAGTTTAACCTTAAACTGGAGGTTAAACGCCAGAATGAAAGTCTCACCAAAGAAGCATTTCCACGTTTAACCTCCAGTTTAACCTTAAACTGGAGGTTAAACGCCAGAAGTGAGAAGGGCAAACGCCAGAAAGGGGAAAAGCACCAGGGAGCCATTTCCACGTTTAAGCTCCAGTTTGACCTTAAACTAGAGCTTAAACGTGTTCGACCAAGTTTCTCCTCCAGGGTTGCTTTCTCCATTTCCACGTTTAAGCTCCAGTTTAACCTTAAACTGGAGCTTAAACGTGTTCGACACCTCCAGGGCTACCTTTCTCAGCTTCCACGTTTAAGCTCCAGTTTAACCTTAAACTGGAGCTTAAACGTGTTCGACACCTCCAGGGCTACCTTTCTCAGCTTCCACGTTTAAGCTCCAGTTTAACCTTAAACTGGAGCTTAAACGTGTTCGACCTCCAGGATGCCTTCTTCCATTTCCACGTTTAAGCTCCAGTTTAACCTTAAACTGGAGCTTAAACGTGTTCCACCTCCAGGGCTGCCCTTTCTATCTCCACGTTTAAGCTTCAGTTTAACCTTAAACTGAAGCTTAAACGTGTTCGACTAAGTTACCCTCCAGGGCTGCCTTCTTCCATTTCCACGTTTAAGCTTCAGTTTAACCTTAAACTGAAGCTTAAACGTGCTTCCACAAAAGGCATCACTGGAAGTGTCTGGCGTTTAAGCTACAGTTTAAGCTTAAACTGCAACTTAAACGCCACTCTTGGAAAAGGTTTCTGGGCCAACAATATTGCGGTTTAAGTTAGTATTTGAGCACAAACATTAACTTAAACTTACTCTGGTATGAAACCCAATTGAATATCATGGTTTATGGGATTGGGCCTGAAGGATTGATGAGTCTGAAATTTCAATTTATTGAGTCATGTGTCATTATTTGATTATCACTAAGTTGGCTCAATGAATGTTACAGAATTTGGATCAACAGCCTCATCAAGATTATGGATCATAAACCCAAGGCAAAAGGAAAGCAGGGAGAGGCCTCAAAGCCCAAGAAACACAACAGAAGCTCAATATAGAAAGTGTATAAATAGGATAGAATTTAAGTTAGGAAGGACTTTTGACCTTTTCATTTGGCTAGTTTTCATATCTTTGTAATTGAATTCAGAGCTATGACTCACTAAACCCCCTTTCATTGGGTTAGGGAGCTCTATTGTAATTCAATGAATCAATAATAGTTTATCTTCTTCTTCAATCTTTTCTCTTGAATTTTGTTAGAAAGCTTCTCGATCTAATTCCATTGGGTAGTTGTCTTGGGAAAGAAACTACCCATAATTGGAATCCTTCGGAACCTTGGGAAAGGAATGGAGGATTCATGCTAGAGAAGCTTTCTCACAGTGAATTGGATTGGGGTTTGGATGGATATTGTGACATGTAATCCTACCAAATTGTGGTTCATGAAACTGTGTGGTATAATCAGTGATCGAGCATCATCTCTTCTTATGAACATTTAAACCAAGGGATTGGGAATTTGTTCGTTTTTAGAGAGAATTGGTGAGCCAAGGGATTGGGATCCAATCATATAAGATTGCCAAGCAAAATTCAATGAACGCATTGGTTGAGGAAGAGATAAACATGTTTTGATTCGGAGATCTCAATATCTCCTATAACCCAATGAATTCCCCATTTCTGATTTCCACTTTCTCTTTACATTCTGCAACTCAATTCATGCAATCACCCCCATTCCCTTTTAATTTCAGCAATTTAGCTTCTGCTCTTTAATTCATGCAATTTAAGATTCCGCCATTTAAATTTCTTGTCATTTACGTTTCCCGCCAATTTTACATTCCGAAATTCTCATCTAAATTTTGATTCCGCTCAACTAGAACATACTTCTAATCCAAATTGCTCACTCAACCAATCCTTGTGGGATTCGACCTCACTCTATTGTGAGTTTTTACTTGACGATAACCGGTGCACTTGCCGGAAGGAATTTTGCCGATCGTGCAATTTCCTAAATCGTAGCATAACTAGTTTATGCGCATCAAGTTTATGGCGCCGTTGCCGGGGATTGGTTTTCGATTGACAATTCTCAAATTGGAAGTTAACTAGATTGAGCATTTTTTTTGTTTTGATTAATTCAGTACAAGTTACTTGTTGAATTTTAATTTCTGCACTCTGTTACATGCTTTCTTTCTTTATGCCTTTAAATTCAAGCAACTAACTCACTGACTCACTAACTGTTTGAATTAATTCCTCAACTGCTCTAACCATACTCTTCCATTAACCAAGAGTATTTCACTTGTTTGTTGCCTGTGCTGTGTTCTTGTATGACAGGTAGGAGAGGAGAGACATCAACTCCTCCATATACCGAACCAGAGAGGACCCTTCATAGACTGAGAAGGGAAGCAAGAGGGAAGAGAGTACTGGGAGAAGAGGAATCTGAAGGAGAATCTGAGGACAATTTTGAGGAAGCTCTAGATCTCAACATGGATAGAGAAGTTCACAACCATGAGAGAGCAGATGGAAACAATGCCATTCCTGAGAGGAGGGTTCTTAGTTCATACATAAACCCAACCTCTGGGAATTGTGGTAGCAGCATTCAGAAACCACCCATTCAGGCCAACAATTTTGAGCTCAAACCACAGCTAATATCACTTGTGGAGAATCATTGTTCATTTGGTGGGAGTGCTAATGAAGATCCCAACCAACATCTCACAAAATTCCTGAGAATTTGTGACACTGTGAAGTCCAATGGAGTCCAGGAAGATGCCTATAAACTGCTTTTGTTCCCATTTTCACTTAGGGACAAGGAAGCTAAGTGGCTGGAATCATTCCCAAGGGGGAGTCTAACAACATGGGATGAGGTGGAAAGCAAGTTTCTGGCACGTTTCTACCCCCCACAAAAGGTCAATAGGCTTCGATCTGAGGTTCAAACTTTTAGACAACAAGATGGTGAAACTCTCTACGAGGCATGGGAGAGATTCAAGGATTTGACAAGGAAATGCCCACCAGACATGTTCCATGATTGGGTGCAATTGCATATTTTCTATGATGGACTCTCTTATGAATCAAGGAAGGCTGTAGACCATTCATCAGGAGGTTCATTGAACAGGAAAAAGACTGTGGAAGAAGCCATTGAAGTGATTGAGACAGTGGCTGAGAATGAGTACTACTATGCATCAGAGAGGCACAACACTAAGGGAGTCATGGAGCTGAACCATGTTGATACAATTCTAGCCCAAAACAAGGTGTTTGCCAAGCAACTAGCAGAGCTTACCAGGCAATTAGAAACAAAGCAAGTGGCTGCAATACACACACAAGATCAAGAGGAAGTAAGCATTGAAGGAGGTGATTGGGAAGAGGCCAACTATGTGGGAAACCAACAAAGGCAATCATATGATCCACATTCCAACACTTACAACCCAGGATGGAAAAATCACCCAAACTTTGGGTGGGGGAACCAACAAACCCAACCACAAAACCACAAACCTTACAACCACAACCAACATAACAATTCCACATACCAAAACTCCAACCAAAGATCATACCAAGCCACACAAAACACTTACTCCCAACCATCATATCATGGCCAAAACAATCAACCTACCCAACCTAATCCGAACCAACAATTTCAAGATCAATTAAACCGGATAGAAGGAATGCTTGCAACCATGAGTCAAGACATAACCGAATTGAAAGCTTTTAAGGAAGAAGTAAATTCTAACCTGCAAAACCAAGGAGCTGCCATCCAGAAGCTAGAAAATCAAATTTTGTATTTGTCTAAGCAAACCCCTGGGACAAGCGTTTCTCATGCTGCCAAGGCTATTGCAAGGGAAGAATGTAAGGCCATAACCCTCAGAAGTGGAAAGAATCTAAAGGAGATCTCAAAGGAAACCACAGAGGATGAAGCAAGGGAACATATGAGAGACAAGGAACAAGGACAATCTTTTACACCGTCCGCAACAAAAGAAAAAGAAAAAGAGGTCCTGAAGCCTTATACACCTAAAGCACCATATCCTCAACGTTTGATGAAAAGTGAAAAGGATGGTCAATTCTCCAGGTTCTTGGAGATTTTCAAGAAGCTCCAAATCAACATTCCGTTTGCTGAGGCAATAGAGCAAATGCCACTCTATGCAAAATTCTTAAAAGAATTAATGACCAAGAAGAGAAGCTGGAGAAATGAGGAAACTGTGTTGTTAACTGAAGAATGCAGTGCCATCATTCAGCACAAATTGCCTCAGAAATTGAAGGACCCAGGCAGTTTCCAAATCCCCTGCATCATAGGAGAAGTCATGGTGGAGAAGGCCTTGTGTGACTTAGGGGCCAGCATCAATTTGATGTCTCTAACAATGATGAGAAGAATGAAGATTGAGGAAGCCAAACCAACAAGAATGGCCCTCCAATTGGCAGATCGAACTTTTAAATTCCCTCATGGGATAGTTGAGGATTTGTTGGTGAAAGTGGGAGATTTTATATTTCCTGCTGATTTTGTGGTGTTAGATATGGAGGAAGAAGCCAAAGCTTCAATAATTCTGGGAAGACCCTTCCTAGCTACTGCTGGAGCCATCATAGATGTACAAAAGGGTGAACTCACTCTTAGACTACATGATGAGAAATTGGTGTTTAACGTATTCAAGGCAATGAGCTATCCATCAGAATCACTAAGGGAATGCATGAGGGTTGATGTAGTGGACATTGCAGTACAAGAAACTTTTGAGGAAACAATAAAGGAAGTGGCAGAGGAGGAGTTCACCAAGGATATTGAAGTTAGTGACATCAAGGCTGCTGAAACAACCATGCCCAGCACGCCAGAGAGAGTGAAAGAAGAGAAGGAAGCACCAAAACCTGAGCTCAAAGCATTGCCCCCTAATCTCAAGTATGCATACTTGGGTAGTGATGAGAGTCACCCTGTTATCATTAGCTCTGCCCTGAGCCAAGAACAGGAAGGAGAATTGATCAAGGTGCTACAAACTCATCAAGATGCCATTGGATGGACCCTAGCCGATTTGAAGGGGATAAGTTCATCCATATGCATGCATAAAATCTTGTTAGAAGAGGATGCTAGACCCTCCATTCAAGCTCAGAGAAGATTGAATCCCGTCATGAAAGAAGTGGTACAAAAGGAAGTCATGAAGTTATGGCAGGCAGGAGTAATCTACCCCATTTCTGATAGCCCATGGGTTAGTCCCATCCATGTAGTTCCCAAGAAAGGTGGCATAACTGTGGTGCCAAATGAGAAGAACGAACTCATACCCACAAGAACCGTCACTGGGTGGAGGATGTGCATAGACTACAGGAAGCTCAATGAAGCCACCAGAAAGGATCATTTCCCACTCCCATTCATGGATCAGATGCTTGAAAGGCTTGCCGGACATGCTTACTATTGCTTTTTGGATGGATATTCAGGCTACAACCAAATAGTAGTTGATCCTAGAGATCAAGAGAAAACATCATTTGTTTGTCCATATGGAGTTTTTGCTTATAGACGCATGCCCTTTGGATTGTGCAATGCACCTGCCACTTTCCAAAGATGCATGCTGTCCATCTTTTCGGACATGATTGAAAAATTTATTGAGGTCTTCATGGACGATTTTTCTGTGTTTGGAGATTCTTTTCCTAGCTGCCTACACCACCTTGCCTTGGTGCTTAAGAGGTGCCAAGAGACTAACCTAGTATTAAACTGGGAAAAGTGTCATTTCATGGTCACAGAAGGAATAGTCCTTGGCCACAAAATCTCTAATAGAGGCATTGAGGTGGACAGAGCTAAGGTGGAACTCATTGAAAAATTACCTCCACCAAGTAATGTCAAGGCAGTTAGGAGTTTTTTGGGACACGCTGGTTTTTACAGAAGGTTTATTAGAGACTTTTCTAAAATAGCCAAACCCTTGAGTAACTTGCTTGTCTCTGATACACCCTTTGTATTTGATAAAAATTGCATGCTAGCCTATGAACTTTTGAAGCAAAAACTTTCCTCTGCACCTATCATTGCCCCACCTGATTGGAACTTACCTTTTGAACTGATGTGTGATGCATCAGACCTTGCTATTGGGGCAGTGTTAGGACAAAGGAAAGACAATTTGGTACATGTGATTTATTATGCCAGTAAAGTCTTGAATGATAACCAAAGGAATTACACAACCACTGAAAAAGAACTCTTGGCAATAGTCTTTGCATTTGACAAATTTAGATCCTATCTCATTGGATCTAAAGTCATTGTCTTCACTAATCATTCAGCTTTAAAATACTTACTTGCTAAACAAGAATCCAAACCAAGACTTATTAGATGGGTTCTTTTGTTGCAGGAATTTGACATTGAAATCAAAGACAAGAAGGGTGTAGAGAACAAGGTGGCAGACCATTTATCAAGAATACCATGTGAAGAAGGAAGCGCACAAAGCACACATATAAATGAGTGCTTTCCTGATGAACAACTCATGGTAATTCACAAAGCACCCTGGTTTGCAGACATAGCAAACTTCAAGGCCACTGGGAGTTTACCGTTGGAATTCAACAAACATCAAAGGAAGAAATTGGTAAATGATGCCAAATACTTCATCTGGGACGAACCATACTTGTTCAAAAAATGTTCCGATGGCATACTCAGAAGATGAATATCCGAGGAAGAAGGAAGGGAAGTCTTATGGGACTGCCATGGCTCCACTTATGGAGGACATTTTGCAGGAGAAAGAACAACAGCTAAGGTGTTGCAGTGTGGTTTTTATTGGCCCACTATCTTCAAAGATGCAAAAGAATTAGTGAAGCACTGCCATGAATGCCAGAAAGCGGGGAACCTGCCAAGAAGAAATGAAATGCCACAACAATTCATTCTGGAACTTGAATTGTTTGATGTATGGGGGATAGATTTCATGGGACCCTTTCCCTCCTCATACTCAAATAATTACATTCTTGTGGCAGTAGACTATGTCTCCAAATGGGTTGAAGCAATAGCAACTCCAACCAATGATAATAAGGTAGTCATGAACTTCCTCAGAAAACACATTTTTTGCCGTTTTGGGGTTCCAAGAGCAATCATCAGTGATGGAGGAAGCCACTTCTGCAACAAACCATTAGAGGCATTGCTTCTAAAATATGGAGTCAAACACAAGGTAGCCACACCATACCATCCACAGACAAGTGGGCAAGCCGAAATATCTAACAGAGAACTCAAAAGGATCCTGGAAAAGACTGTGGGAACTTCAAGGAAGGACTGGTCGATTAAGCTAGATGATGCTCTTTGGGCATATAGGACAGCTTTCAAAACACCAATTGGAATGTCTCCTTACCAACTAGTATATGGAAAAGCTTGCCATTTGCCACTGGAGTTGGAGCACAAGGCATACTGGGCCTTGAAACTTTTGAACTTGGACAACAAAGCTGCTGGAGAAAGAAGGATGTTGCAAATTCAAGAGTTGGAAGAATTCAGAGCGGAAGCTTATGAGAATGCCAAAATTTACAAAGAAAGAGCAAAGAAGAAGCATGACAGCAACATAGCCCCAAGGAAATTTGAAGAAGGACAAAAAGTATTGCTCTACAATTCTAGGCTGAAGCTATTTCCAGGGAAGCTAAAATCAAGGTGGTCTGGACCATTCCTTGTCACCAAGGTCTACAAATATGGACAAGTAGAAATCATGGAAGAAAAGTCACAACGAACCTTCATTGTGAACGGTCAAAGACTCAAACATTACTTGGGAGATGTGGAGGAGAAGGACAAAGTTAAATATCACCTCAACTGAGGAAGCTGACCGTCAAGCTAATGACGTTAAAGAAGCGCTTGTTGGGAGGCAACCCAACCTGAGGTAATACCCTTTTGCTGTTTCTTTTATTTGTTTCAATAAAAAGGGTGAAGTAGTCTCTGTGCATTGCAAAGAATTAAGTTTGGTGTTTCACACCAAACAATGAATTCGTGGATCAATAATTCAAAGGGGAATGTGTGACTCTAAGTTTGGTGTTCCACCATAAAGATCAACTGAACACAACAACCTTTGAATTATATGAAAGGAACAACCATTCTAAGCAGTCACAGAATGCTTAAAACCCTTAGCAGCAACTTCATTCCAAAGAGAACTCAAGGATTCAAAGCACAGAGAAGTAAGTGGGAGACTAAGTTTGGTGTTCACACACCAACTTAAGACTCAGATACTTACCCACACATAGTTGAGCTAACCACTCAAGTGCTTGAGAAGCAAGCAACTTCATCACTCTTTGCAGGAAAGGAAACAAGGATCTTAAAGCATGAAGCAACATTTAGGAGAAGAAGGAGAAATCAAATTGTTTCCTGGCAACAAAGAGAAAACAAGGAATTTCACAAGGTGGTATTGTTCCTTGATAATTCTTTAAAAAGGGCAAACAAAAGCATGCTTGTTCTGGTTTAAACTGTAAATGTTGAATCTTTCTGGAATGTGAAGTTTTTAGTATATTTGTCTGTTTATTGCTTTGAATAAAGTGAATGCCTAGATGTTTGGATATAACTCCACCTTCTTAAACAAATGCTTGCCATGCTTGTTCTGTTTCCAAAAATAAAAGAAAAGTTGAACAAAAGTAACTTGGCTCAATTAGTGACAAATCAAGTAGAATTAAGTGGTGGTATGCATGCTTGATTGTTTAGTCAGATCACTAAAAATAGAGTGTAGAATTATCATTTTTTGTGTAGAAATTGAAAACTGTCTATGGATCTTGATGAATAAATGTCTTTGGCCATGAAAAAGAAAGAAAAAGAAGAAGAAAAAGCCATTGAAAAAGGGCAACCAAATAAGCTAGGCACCAATGGTTTGAACTTCTGAGACAAATGCCTGTGGTGTTTATGTATTAAGGATATGCTTGGATGAATAAGTTCTGAGGAGTGTTTCAACACTCGGTAACTTGGGTTAACTAACCCGGGATTATCAACCAAAAGTCCATTATCAAGAGCAACCTAAATACAAAACATTTAGTCACACAAAGAGGTGCTGGGCACCAATGTCTCAAGAAGAAATGTGAACTAAAATGCCTGGAGTGGATATGTGTAGTGCACTGATAAGAAAAAGAAAATGCCAAAGGCTTGTGCAACACATGACACTAAGCAAACAAGGAGCAAAGAAGCTCTAAGAAAAAGAAAAGAAAAACAAAGAAGAGAAAAGTGCCAAGGACATAAGAATAACAAGAGGCCATAGCAGTGTTTGATGGATGCAATGAAAAAGTGATAATCTTACCTGATAAGTATGAAAAAGTGATGCTGCAACTTTCTGCATAAAACCCTTCTGATGAACTTCAAATGCTTGCTAATATAGCCAATGTAATTGCTTTCTGTTTCATACTTTCTTCTCAAATAACTCAGGACTTGCTTAGGGACAAGCAAGTATTAAGTTTGGTGTTGTGATGCCAAGGCATCTTAGGCTAGTTTCACTAGCATTTTTTTGATAGTTTTAGATGTTTTATGCATTTTCTTGAGCTTAAAGTAACCAAGAATGGTTAAAAGAAGAACAAAGCAATGAACCATCCAAACAGTATGATTTTGATGCAAATTCCATGAGTTTTTAGTTATATTACTTGAATGCTATGAATGGAAGATTTCTCATGAAATTTTGCAAGACTTTGATGCAATTGTTTGGATGATTTCAGGGAAGAAGAGGCTAGGCAAGGAAGCAACAAAGTCAATAAAGGAAGCTTGAATATCACATGTGGAGTTTAAGTTCCAGTTTAAGCCTAAACTGGAGCTTAAACGCCAAAATCATGAAGGCTAAGAAATGCTGAAACTGAAGTTTAACCTCCAGTTTAACCTTAAACTGGAGGTTAAACGCCAGAATGAAAGTCTCACCAAAGAAGCATTTCCACGTTTAACCTCCAGTTTAACCTTAAACTGGAGGTTAAACGCCAGAAGTGAGAAGGGCAAACGCCAGAAAGGGGAAAAGCACCAGGGAGCCATTTCCACGTTTAAGCTCCAGTTTGACCTTAAACTAGAGCTTAAACGTGTTCGACCAAGTTTCTCCTCCAGGGTTGCTTTCTCCATTTCCACGTTTAAGCTCCAGTTTAACCTTAAACTGGAGCTTAAACGTGTTCGACACCTCCAGGGCTACCTTTCTCAGCTTCCACGTTTAAGCTCCAGTTTAACCTTAAACTGGAGCTTAAACGTGTTCGACACCTCCAGGGCTACCTTTCTCAGCTTCCACGTTTAAGCTCCAGTTTAACCTTAAACTGGAGCTTAAACGTGTTCGACCTCCAGGATGCCTTCTTCCATTTCCACGTTTAAGCTCCAGTTTAACCTTAAACTGGAGCTTAAACGTGTTCGACCTCCAGGGCTGCCCTTTCTATCTCCACGTTTAAGCTTCAGTTTAACCTTAAACTGAAGCTTAAACGTGTTCGACTAAGTTACCCTCCAGGGCTGCCTTCTTCCATTTCCACGTTTAAGCTTCAGTTTAACCTTAAACTGAAGCTTAAACGTGCTTCCACAAAAGGCATCACTGGAAGTGTCTGGCGTTTAAGCTACAGTTTAAGCTTAAACTGCAACTTAAACGCCACTCTTGGAAAAGGTTTCTGGGCCAACAATATTGCGGTTTAAGTTAGTATTTGAGCACAAACATTAACTTAAACTTACTCTGGTATGAAACCCAATTGAATATCATGGTTTATGGGATTGGGCCTGAAGGATTGATGAGTCTGAAATTTCAATTTATTGAGTCATGTGTCATTATTTGATTATCACTAAGTTGGCTCAATGAATGTTACAGAATTTGGATCAACAGCCTCATCAAGATTATGGATCATAAACCCAAGGCAAAAGGAAAGCAGGGAGAGGCCTCAAAGCCCAAGAAACACAACAGAAGCTCAATATAGAAAGTGTATAAATAGGATAGAATTTAAGTTAGGAAGGACTTTTGACCTTTTCATTTGGCTAGTTTTCATATCTTTGTAATTGAATTCAGAGCTATGACTCACTAAACCCCCTTTCATTGGGTTAGGGAGCTCTATTGTAATTCAATAAATCAATAATAGTTTATCTTCTTCTTCAATCTTTTCTCTTGAATTTTGTTAGAAAGCTTCTCGATCTAATTCCATTGGGTAGTTGTCTTGGGAAAGAAACTACCCATAATTGGAATCCTTCGGAACCTTGGCAAAGGAATGGAGGATTCATGCTAGAGAAGCTTTCTCACAGTGAATTGGATTGGGGTTTGGATGGATATTGTGACATGTAATCCTACCAAATTGTGGTTCATGAAACTGTGTGGTATAATCAGTGATCGAGCATCATCTCTTCTTATGAACATTTAAACCAAGGGATTGGGAATTTGTTCGTTTTTAGAGGGAATTGGTGAGCCAAGGGATTGGGATCCAATCATATAAGATTGCCAAGCAAAATTCAATGAACGCATTGGTTGAGGAAGAGATAAACATGTTTTGATTCGGAGATCTCAATATCTCCTATAACCCAATGAATTCCCCATTTCTGATTTCCACTTTCTCTTTACATTCTGCAACTCAATTCATGCAATCACCCCCATTCCCTTTTAATTTCAGCAATTTAGCTTCTGCTCTTTAATTCATGCAATTTAAGATTCCGCCATTTAAATTTCTTGTCATTTACGTTTCCCGCCAATTTTACATTCCGAAATTCTCATCTAAATTTTGATTCCGCTCAACTAGAACATACTTCTAATCCGAATTGCTCACTCAACCAATCCTTGTGGGATTCGACCTCACTCTATTGTGAGTTTTTACTTGACGATAACCGGTGCACTTGCCGGAAGGAATTTTGCCGATCGTGCAATTTCCTAAATCGTAGCATAACTAGTTTATGCGCATCAGACGTGCCATCTTCTGGTCTGCTTTTATCGTGGCTATCCCTTTTGAAGTTGGGAATTTCATACATAGGTGTGCAGTCGAGACTATTGCACCGAGTTGGTTGAGTGTTGTCTGACCTATGAGAGCATAGCTGAACTTACATTGACTACGATGTAGTCTATTTTGAGGGTCCTGGATTGGTCCCCTTTTTCGAAGGTTGTATGTAGTGGTATGTATCCTAGTGGTCGAACCGGGGTATCTCCTAACCCGAACAGACTGTTTGGATATGCTTTAAGTTCTTTTTCTTCTAAGCCGAGTTTATCAAAGGCTGTTTTAAATAAGATGTCGGCAGAACTCCCTTGGTCTATTAAGGTGCGGTGTAGGTTGGCGTTTGCCAATATGATGGTGATAACCATGGGATCGTCGTGTCCTGTGATGATGCCGGACGCGTCCTCCTTAGTGAATGTTATCGCTGGGATGTTGAGTGTTTCCTCCTCTCCTTCGACATGATATACTTCTTTGAGATACCTTTTGCGGGAGGATTTGGAGATCCCTCCTGCTGCGAATCCGCTATGTATCATGTGGACATGTCTTTCTGGTGTCCGAGGTGATCGTTCTGTTCATTCGGTATCTTCATCCCTTCGTCTCTTTCTTTGATCATCATCTCGGGTGGCCAGGAATCGATCTAATTTTCCTTCCCTCACCAATTTTTCTATGATATTTTTCAAGTCGAAGCATTCGTTGGTGGAGTATCCTCTCACCCGATGATATTCACAATATTCCTTCCGATTTCCTCCTCCCCTTTTGCCTTTGAGGGGCCATGCTGGGGGAATTTTTTCTGTATGGCAGACCTTTTTGTATATTTCGACTAGGGATGCTCTGAGGGGAGTGTAATTATGGTATTTTTTTATTTTCTCCCCTTGTCGATCTTCTTTTCTTTTAGATTCCTTGTCTCTGTCACGGTAGGAGGCCCCCGATTTTGAGGTTTCTCCCAACCGCGCATTTTCTTTCATGTTGATGTATTTTTCTGCTTGCTCCTATACTTTGTCTAAGGAGGTAGGGTACTTTTTTGATATAGATTGGCTAAATGGTCCTTCTCGTAGGCCATTGATGAGTCCCATGATGGCGGCCTCTGTTGGCAAGCTTTGTATGTCCATGCATGTTTTGTTGAATCTTTCCATGTAGTTGCGGAGGCTCTCCCGATCTCCTTGCTTAATCCCTAGTAAACTGGGGGCATGCTTGGCCTTATCTTTCTGGATGGAGAATCTGGCCAGGAACTTTTTGGCCAGGTCATCGAAGTTTGAGATGGACTTTGGAGGTAAGTTGTCGAACCATCGGATTGCTGTCTTCGTGAGAGTTGTTGGAAAAGCTTTGCAGCGAACAGCATCTGAGGCATCGGTAAGGTACATTCTGCTTCTGAAATTGCTGAGATGGTGGTTGGGATCTGTGGTACCATCATATAAAGTCATATCCGGGAGTTTGAAGTCCTTTGGGATTTTGGTTTTCATGATCTCCCTGGTGAATGGATCCTGTTCTTTGCATGAGCTTTCCTCAGGAATTATCGAAGGGGCTTTTGATTTGAGATCGGCTTCTAACTGCAGTAATTTTTCTTCCAATTCTCGACGTCGCCATACCTCTCTTTGTAGATCCTTTCCGATCTCTCATTGTTGTTGGGTTTCTTTTTCAAGTTGCTTCAAGCGATCTTGAAGTGCTTCTATTGCTCCTAGATTTGGTGAGTCTTTGTTCCCGTTGGTTTCCGGGGTATCTTTTAGTGTAGTGTCCACGTTTTTGTGCGGCATTCTGTCTTCTAAATCCGAATCGTGGTCGTTGTCATGGTCATCCGCCATGGTGATGGGATGACTTCCAGGTCCCCGACAACGGCGCCAATGTTCCGGGGGTTACCTGAAACGGTAGGTCGATCTCGGACGAGATCTTCTGCACTGGTCGGAACCGATGTGTCCGGCTGGTGTATTTATAGTAGAATCAGAGTATGAGTTATACCTGGTGCTCCAGTGTATTTATAGTAGATGGGGCTGACCTTTCTGATAAGATTAGTTAGTTATCTTATCTTATCTTATCTTATCTTTATTTTGGGTGAAGTCAGCTTATCTTCAAGGGAACCGCGTTTATCTCTATAGGCTTGGATTGCCTTTGGATTTGGGTCGCGTTCCTCTATTTGGGCCTTTTATTGGGCTCTCCTGTTGATTTGGCCGACCTCTTTGAGAAGAGGTCGGGTAGCCTGACCTGAAGAGGTCGGTCGCTTTGTCGCCAATCATCCCAGGTCGGGTAGCTCGACCCAGGGTATGAACATTTGCCAAAGAAGATGCATCCGGTATCATCGAGGACATGACGATCCCATGGTCATCACCATTATACTGGCAAATGCAAATCTCCACCGCACACTGATAGACCAAGGGAGCTCCGCCGACATCTTATTCAAAACTGCCTTCGACAAGCTCGGCCTGGAAGATAAAGAACTTAGAGCATATCCAAACAGCCTGTTCGGACTAGGAGACACTCCAGTGCAACTACTGGGATACGTCCCACTACAAACAACCTTCGGAAAAGGAAACCAATCCAGAACACTCAAAATAGACTACATCGTGGTCGACATGAGTTCAGCCTACAATGCCCTAATAGGTCGGACAATATTAAATCAACTTGGCGCAATAGTCTCAACTCCACATCTATGCATGAAATTCCCAACTGCAGAAGGGATAGCTACGATAAAAGCAGATCAGAAGATGGCGCGCCGCTGTTACAACGAAAGTCTAAATCTCAGAGGCGGAGGAGAAGAATTCCACACAATTGATCTTACTAGAGTTCAGAGGCGAGAAGAACTCCGTCCACAACCTAAAGGCGAATTAGAGAAAGTCCAGATCGGAGATGTCCCAGACAAAACAACCAATATTGGCACGATTCTAAAAGGAGACATAAAAGAATCACTCGTACAGTTCTTACGAGAAAATGCCGACCTCTTTGCGTGGAAGGCTGCAGACATGCCAGCCATAGACCCCGAGTTAATGTGTCATAAGCTAGCAATTTACCCTGGATCTCGGCCAGTACAACAGAGGCGTAGAAAACTCGGACCCAAATGATCCCAAGCTGTGGAAGAGCAGGTACAAGCTCTACTGGAGGCAGGATTCATAAGAGAAGTCAAGTACCCACTATGGCTAGCTAACATCGTCTTGGTGAAAAAATCAAATGGGAAGTGGCGAATGTGCACCAACTATACTGATCTCAACAAAGCCTGCCCAAAAGACCCTTATCCACTCCCAAGTATCGATGCTCTGGTAGATGCCTCCTCCGGATATAAATACCTCTCATTTATGGATGCATAATCCGGATACAATCAAATCCCAATGTACCTACCCGATCAAGAAAAAACCTCATTATTAACACCAAAAGCAAACTACTGCTACATTGTGATGCCCTTTGGTCTCAGAAATGCGGGAGCTACTTATCAAAGGCTAATGAATAAAGTCTTCTCAGATCATATCGAAAAAGTCATGGAAGTCTATGTGGATGACATGTTGATAAAGACACAAAGTGAAGAGACATTATTGTCTGACCAGGTCCAAGTGTTCGACACAATAAGGAAGCATGACATGCGACTCAATCCTGCAAAATGCACCTTTGCAGTAGAAGCCGGCAAGTTCTTAGGTTTTATGCTTACACAAAGAGGAATTGAGGCAAATCCGGATAAATGTCAGGCCATACTCAACATGAAGAGCCCAACTTGTGTCAAAGAGGTACAACAACTCAACGGGAGATTGGCAACCCTGTCCAGATTCCTAGCGGGATCATCGATAAGATATCTTCCCTTCTATGCTACTCTAAGGAAAAAATAGAGGTTCGAATGGAAAATGGAGTGCGAACAAACCTTCCAAGATTTCAAAAGATTCCTAGGACAGCCACCTATCCTATCTCAGCCACGAGAAGGAGAACTACTCATATTATACCTCACGGTAGGGAGTCGGGCAGTAGCCTCAGCACTAGTTCGAGAAGACGACAGTGGGCAACAACCTGTATACTTCATCAGTAAAGCATTACAAGGATCTGAGCTAAACTACCAAAAAATAGAAAAATTTACCTATGCTCTCATACTAACATCTCGATGACTTCGCCCGTACTTCCAAGCTCACACCATTAAGGTTCGGACCAATCAGCCCATAAAAGGGATATTGCAGAAAACAGATCTAGCGGGCAAAATCTTACAATGGGCAGTCGAGTTGTCCGAGTTCGACCTTCAAAGCTCGAACAGCCATCAAATCACAATACTTAGCCGACTTCATTGTAGAATTTATAGACACCCGGGAAACCCCCACGGAATGGAATCTCTACGTGGACGGTTCCTCGAATAAAACTGGAAGCGGCGCAGGTGTGATAATTGAAAGTAATCAAGGAACCCAAATCGAACTCTCTCTCAAATTCGGGTCCCCTTCCTCAAACAACCAGGCGGAATATGAGGCACTACTAGCTGGTTTAAAGCTGGCTAAAGAGGTCGGAGCTCAAAGACTCATTATCTTCAGTGACTCACAGATGATCTCTTCACAAATAACGGCGAGCTACCAAGCCAAGGACCCCACTATGAAAAAGTACCTGGGTAAAACCAGGGAATAGCTCGGACAACTCCGGGAATATGAGATCTACCACATACCCCGCGAACAAAATGCCCGAGCTGACGCACTCTCAAAACTAGCCAGCACCAAACCAGGAGGCAACAATAGAAGCCTCATCCAGGAAATATTACAAAACCCGTCAATCTCGGAAGAGGAAAAAGTCCTAGCCATAACAGGTCTAGATCAAGGATGGATGACTCCAATAATTAACTACCTCAAAACAGAAACACTTCCTACAGACAAGAAGGAGGCAAAAAGGTTAAAACGGGAGGCACAATACTATACTATTATAAATAATACTCTATACAAAAAAGGAATTTCAATACCATTGTTAAAATGTGTACCGACTTCCAACACGAGGGAAGTTCTAGAAGAAATACACAGTGGCATCTGTGGCAATCGTCTCGGAGCACAAGCGCTCACCAAAAAAGTACTTCGGGCAGGATTTTATTGGCCAACTCTACAAAAGGAGGCCACAGAGTTCGTAAAGACGTGTCCACCATGTCAAAAACATGCCAACTTTCACATCGCCCCGCCCGAGGAGCTCATCAGCATAACCTCACCTTGGCCATTTGCAAAATGGGGACTCGACCTTCTCGGACCCTTTTCTCAGGGATCGGGACAATTTAAATTCCTCATAGTAGGGGTAGACTATTTCACAAAGTGGATCGAGGTAGAACCCCTAGCTAACGCCACTGCTCAAAGAAGTTGAAAATTCCTATATAGGAATATTGTCACAAGGTTCGGGGTTCCATACTCCATTACCATAGACAATGGCACCCAATTCACAGATGCATGCTTCAGAAAATTAGTAGCTGACTTGAACATAAAGCACCAGTTAACTTCCATCGAACATCCCCAAGCCAATGGACAAGCCGAAGTTGCCAGCAAAGTCATATTGGGTGGGCTAAAATGGAGATTACAAGACGCAAAGAGAGCTTGGGCCGAAGAACTCCCACATGTCCTATGGGCATATCGAACAACGCCACATTCCACCACAAGGGAATCACCCTTCCGATTAGCATACGGAACGGAGGCAATGATCCCAGTAGAGATCAATGAAGAATTGCCTAGAGTAGTCCACTACAATGAAGAAGCCAACTCCCAACTTCAAAGGGAAGAGCTCGACCTACTTCCTAAAATCCAAGAAAGAGTTCGGATCAGGGAAGAAGCACTAAATCGTTGAATGGCTTCCAGATATAATCAAAAGGTAGTGCCAAGAGGTTTCACTGAGAATGATCTTATCCTAATACAAAATGATATCGAAGCAACTCGACCCGGAGAAGGAAAGTTGGCAGCAAACTGGAAAGGACCCTACCGAGTCATAGAAGTACTTGGGAAGGGCTACTACAGACTGTCCGAACTCGAGGGGCGAGAGCTTCCCAGGTCATGGCACGCCTGCAACCTAAGAAGGTACTATAGCTAGGAATGGTAAGGGATCTCAGCATAAGATGTACTCTTTTTCCTAAAAAGGTTTTATAACGAGGCACCAAGTTGAGATACACAAATTATCCGACTTAAAAGGATAAAAACTTCACATGTACATATTTGCATTTTCTTTTAAATAAAATATGTTAGATGTTCTACAAGTTTTCTAGACGCATTAAATCTGAAACATTCATCGCACGATTATAAAGCAACAAATCGGCAGAAAGTGAAAATAAAATTCACTACACGCACACGATAAAGACCAGCAGAGATGAAAACCAAATTCATCTCAAGGTTGACTAAACAAGGATTGAACTCACCTTCTACAAATCGGCAAAGATGAAAACAGAATAATGCAAGAAGTTATCGAAAGTGATCCGGAGAAAAGACCTGACGAGGTCTTAATGGATTGCTAAATAATAACTTAAAGACTGGCCGACGTTAAGAAGTCGGACCAAGTCAAACCAAGTTATATGTAAACCCTGAAAAGAGGTCTGGCCAACCCTATAAAAGAGGATTACTTTAACTTAGAAGGGCTTGACATGATGAAGTCGGCCCAAAACATAAAAGTTATAAAAGTAATCCCTGAATGAGACCTGAACAAGGTCCAAGAAAGAGGATTACAAAAATAACTTAGAAGGGCTCGACATGACGAAGTCGGCCCAAAACATAAAAGTTATAAAAGTAATCCCTGAAAGAGACCTGAACAAGGTCCAAGAAAGAGGATTACAAAAATAACATAGAAGGGCCCGACATGACGAAGTCGGCCCAAAAAATAAAAGTTATAAAAGTAATCCCTGAAAGAGACCTGAACAAGGTCCAAGAAAGAGGATTACAAAATAACTTAGAAGGACTCGACGCGAAGAGGTCGGTCCAAAACATAAAGCTACAAAAATAATCCCTGAAAGAGACCTAAAAAGGGGTCCAAAAAAAGAGGATTATCAACAACAGCTCGGACAAAACCGACATAACGAAATCGGCGACCTCAGCGTTATATAAAAAAAATTCCTAACAAAGACCTGAACAAAGTCCAAACAAAACGAATTGATGGAAATGACATCAGGCAAAAGAACCAAGCCAACCCAAAGAGGTTAGACAACGAAAAGTTGCAACACTCCCAAAAACCTAGAAAGGTGCCAAGACGAGTGCAGACAGACATGATATAAAAACTGCTAGCTATAAAAACGGCAAGCTTCAGAGGCCACCAAAATCATCCCCAAAAGCTTGGAAACCGCTTTGTTTTTCAAAATAAAGTTGCTAAACAAGCAACCAAGAGAGTGTCAACAGTCAGCAAAATACCATTTACAAAAAATAAACAGTTCAAAAGCCCACAGACAGGGCCATACACAAATATACCAAGAATAACTAAAGAGGATCCAGAGGTTTCCCAGAAGCTGCATCAACATGGGGCGAAGGAGGACGAGTCTGGAGGGGCACAGCATCCACCATCCCGTCATCTCGATTTAATATTTGACAATCAGGCTTGGGTTCGAGATGACTAACCCCAGCAGGAGGAGCTGAAGAAGTCGGCACAATAGTGGCTTTGGCAACCGGCACAGGCAGAGGTTCAACATCGTCGTCATCAAGGTCGTCAGGGACAATCTTGACCTCCTTTACGACATTGTCCAGACTAAAGAGAGTAAGGTCGACCTCGGGAGCAAGAACTCGAACTTGCTCCTTCAGTTTCTCATAAGCAGCATTTACGCGGCCTACAAGGTGACCCTGGAGCTCGGCATAGTCAACCCGGGTAGACTCCAACTCTACCCTGAGACGCATTACCTCACGGTAGGATGTGACATAGCTATCCTTGTGCCTCAATGCCGTGTCTTCAGCCAACCTCACAGAAGCCGCCAAAGCAACAGAACTTGCCTTCTCACCCTCCAACTCCTTCTCTAGCTTGGCCACCTTCACTTGAAGCTCCTTGATGAGCGGATATTTTATACGCTTTTTGGGGTTAATTTCATGTAGTTTTTAGTATGTTTTAGTTAGTTTTTGGTATATTTTCATTAGTTTCTAGGACAAATTCATATTTCTGGACTTTACTATGAGTTTGTGTATTTTTCTGTAATTTCAGGTATTTTCTGGCTGAAATTGAGGGAGCTGAGCAAAAATCTGATTCAGGCTGAAAAAGGACTGCTGATGCTGTTGGATTCTGACCTCTCTGCACTCGGAATGGATTTTCTGGAGCTATAAGAGCCCAATTGGCGCGCTCCCAATTGCGTTGGAAAGTAGACATCCAGGGCTTTCCAGCAATATATAATAGTTCATACTTTTCTCAAGGATAGACGACGTAAACTGGCGTTCAACGCCAGTTCCATGTTGCAGTCTGGCATTAAACGCCAGAAACAAGTTACAAGTACGAGTTAAATGCCCAAAACAGGTTACAACCTGGCGTTTAACTCCAGAAACAGCCTAGGCACGTGTAAAGCTTAAGTCTCAGCCCCAGCACACACCAAGTGGGCCCCATAAGTGGATTTCTGCACTATCTATCTTAGTTTACTTATTTTCTGTAAACCTAAGTTACTAGTTTAGTATTTAAACAACTTTTAGAGATTTATTTTGTATCTCATGACATTTTAGATATGAACTTTGTACTCTTTGACGGCATGAGTCTCTAAACTCCATTGTTGGGGGTGAGGAGCTCTGCTGTGTCTCGATGAATTAATACAATTACTTCTGTTTTCCATTCAAACACGCTTGTTTCTATCTAAAGATATTTATTTGCACTTCAATATGATGAATGGGATGATCTGTGACACTCATCACCATTCTCAACCTATGAATGCGTGCCTGACAACCACTTCCATTCTGCATTAGATTGAATAAGTATTTCTTGGGTTCCTTAATCAGAATCTTCGTGGTATAAGCTAGAATCCATTAGCAGCATTCTTGAGAATCCGGAAAGTCTAAACCTTGTCTGTGGTATTCTGAGTAGGATTCAAGGATTGAATGACTGTGATGAGCTTCAAACTCACAAAGGTTGGGCGTAGTGACAGACACAAAAGGACCAACGGATCCTATTCCAACATGAGTGAGAACCGACAGATGATTAGCCGGGCGGTGATAGCGCACCTGGACCATTTTCAATGAGAGGGCGGATGGTAGCCATTGACAACGGTGATCCACCAATATACAGCTTGCCATAGGAGGAACCTTGCGTGCTTGAAGAAGAAGACAGGGGAAAAGAAGAGATTCAGAAGACAAAGCATCTCCAAAACTCCAACATATTCTCCATTACTACAGAACAAGTATTTATTTCATGCTCTTTTATTTCTCGCAATTCAAACTGATAAATATAATTCATATCCTGACTAAGAGTTACAAGATAACCATAGATTGCTTCAAGCCAACAATCTCCGTGGGATTCGACCCTTACTCACGTAAGGTATTACTTGGACGACCCAGTGCACTTGCTGGTTAGTTGTACGAGTTGTGAAAAGTGTGATTCACAATTCGTGCACCAAGTTTTTGGCGCCGTTGCCGGGGATTGTTCGAGTTTGGACAACTGACGGTCTATTTTGTTGCTTAGATTAGGAAAAACTTTTTCTTTTTGGTTTAGAGTCTTCTATTATTGTTCTTGGTTGAAATTTTTTTTAAATCCTTATTTTCTCTTTTTAAATTTTTTTCGAAAATTTTATAAACTGATAATTGAGTTTTTCTGTTTGAGTTTAGTTTCATATTTTAAGTTTAGTGTCAATTGCATGTTTTTATTTTCTTTTAAATTTTCGAATTTGTGTTCATTGTTCTTTCTTAATCTTCAAGTTGTTCTTGTTTATTTTCCTTGTTTGATCTTTAGTTTTTCTTGTTTTGTGATTTTTCTTATTTTTCTTGTGTATTTTCGAATTATTAGTATCTAAAAATTTTTTTATTTATTAAATACCTTATTAAAACACGTTAAATTTATAGCTCAATTAGTTAGGGCGTTGTGCTTATGTTCTTGGTAATTGGCTATCTTGTTTTTTAAAAACTTTTTCAAAAATAATTTTTCTTTGAATAAATCTTGTGCCAAACTTTAAGTTTGGTGTTTTCTTGTTGATTTTTCTTTAGTTTTCGAAAATTTTATTTTGGTTTTCTAAAAATTTTAAGTTTGGTGTTCTATCTTCATGTTCTTGTTGTTCTTGTGAGTCTTCAAAGTGTTCTTGAGTCTTCCTTATGTTTTGATCTTAAAATTTTTAAGTTTGGTGTTCCTTGGTATTTCCCTCCAAAATTTTTGAAAATAAGTTTTAAAATTCAAAAATCAAAAAAATATCTTTTCTCTCTATTTTAAAGTGAATTTTTGAAAATTGCTTTTAAAATTCATATTTCTATTTCAAAATTTAAAATCTTTTTTAAAAATCATATCCAAAGTTTTTCAAATCCTCTTAATTAAGTAATTATTTTAGTTTTAAAATTTTTTATTCTTAATTTTCGAAATCTATATTTAATTTCTAGTTATTTTATTTCATTTTTTTTCTTTCGCTCTCTTTTAAAAAAAATAACAAAAATAAAAATATATTCTATTTGCTATTCATATCAATTTCCTTTTTTCCATCATGGATCTAAGTGGAATTGAACAGTCCAGAAGGACTCTGGGGTCATATGCCAACCCCACTACTGCTTCATATGGGAGTAGTATCTGTATACCCTCCATTGGAGTCAGTAGCTTTGAGTTGAATCCTCAGCTCATTATCATGGTGCAGCAAAGTTGCCAGTATTCTGGTCTTCGTCAAGAAGAACCTACAGAGTTTCTGGCACAGTTTTTATAGATTATTGACACAGTACATGATAAGGAAGTAGATCAGGATGTCTACAGATTATTACTATTTCCATTTGCTGTAAAAGACCAAGCTAAGAGGTGGTTAAATAACCAACCTAAGGCTAGCATAAGGGCATGGAAACAACTGTCAGAAAAATTTCTGAATCAATACTTCCCTCCAAAATGGATGACACAGCTAAGGCTGGACATCCAAGGCTTTAAACAAGGAGATAATGAATCTCTTTATGATGCCTGGGAGAGATACATAGAGATGCTAAGAAAATGTCCCTCTGAAATGTTTTCAGAATGGGTGCAGTTAGACATCTTCTATTTTGGGCTTACAGAGAAAGCTCAAATTTCTCTAGATCACTCAGCTGGTGGATCTATACACATGAGAAAGACAATTGAAGAGGCTCAAGAGCTTATTGATACAGTTGCCATAAATCAGCATATGTACCTAAATAGTGAATCTTCCATGAAAGAAGAGGCTAAAACAGTAACTGCTGAACTCAGTCCTGCAGAACAAATTACTGAATTCAATCAGCAATTAGACTTTCTAACAAAACAGCTGGCCGAATTCAAGGAGATACTACAAGACACAAGAATGGCTAATATAAATATGGAGGTACAGTTGAAGCAAACAGAACAATAGTTATCAAAACAAATAACAGAAGAGTGCCAATCAGTTTAATTAAGAAGTGGGAAAACATTAAATACCTCACTTCAAGGCAGCAGGAAGCCAAGAAAAGAACAAACTGCTATCTAAAATCCCTCTGAGGACAGTAAGAGCCCAGAGAGGAATAACTATGGCGTTCAAACGCCAGAAACATGCAAGGATTTGGTGTCAAACGCCCAATGGAAGCTCAGTTCTGGCATTCAAACGCCAGGAACAAGTAAGGAGTTTGCGTCCAATGCCACTCCAACTTCTAACCCTGGCATTCAAATGCCAGTGAGGGATCAGACACTCACAAGTGCTGATAACAACCCCTCTAAAAAGGCTTCTCCAACCACCTCTGTAGGAAATAAACCTGCAGCAACTATGGTTGAGGAATATAAAGCCAAGATACCTTATCCTCAAAAACTCCACCAAGAGGAGTAGGATAAGCAATTTGCTCGCTTTGCAGATTACCTCAGGACTCTTGAAATAAAGATTCCATTTGCAGAGGCACTTGAGCAAATACCTTCTTATGCCAAGTTCATGAAGGAGATCTTGAGTCATAAGAAGGATTGGAGAGAAACTGAAAGAGTTCTTCTCACTGAAGAATGCAGTGCAGTCATTTTGAAAAGCTTTCCAAAAAAGCTTAAAGATCCCGGGAGCTTTCTGATACCATGCATATTAGAGGGTAATTGCACCAAGACAGCTTTATGTGATCATGGGGCAAGCATCAACTTAATACCTGCATCCACTATCAGAAAGCTTGGTTTAACTGAAGAAGTTAAACCAACCCGGATATGTCTCCAACTTGCTGATGGCTCCCTTAAATACCCATCAGGCGTGATTGAGGACATGATTGTCAGGGTTGGGCCATTTGCCTTTCCCACTGACTTTGTAGTGCTCAAAATGGAGGAGCACAAGAGTGCTACTCTCATTCTAGGAAGACCTTTCCTAGCAACTGGACGAACTCTCATTGATGTCCAAAAGGGGGAAGTAACCCTGAGAGTCAATGAGGATGAGTTTAAGTTGAATGCTGTCAAGGCCATGCAGCATCCAGACACACCAAAAGACTGCATGAAAGTTGATCTCATTGACTCTTTGGTAGAGGAGGTCAACATGGCTAAGAGTCTCGAATCAGAGCTGGAAGACATCTTTAAAGATTTTCAGCCTGATTTGGAGGGTTCAGAGGAACTAAAAGAGCCTTTGAGATTTCCTCAGGAAGAGGAGAAACCTCCTAAACCCGAGCTCAAGCCATTACCACCATCCCTGAAATATGCATTTCTGGGAGAAGGTGACACTTTTCCAGTGATCATAAGCTCTGCTTTAAACCCACTGGAAGAGGAAGCACTAATTCAAGTGCTAAGGACACACAAGACAGCTCTTGGGTGGTCCATAAGGGACCTTAAGGGCATAAGCCCAGCTAGATGCATGCACAAAATCCTATTGGAGGATGATGCTAAGCCAGTGGTTCAACCATAGAGGCGGCTAAATCCAGCCATGAAGGAAGTGGTGCAGAAAGAGGTCACCAAATTACTGGAGGCTGGGATTATTTACCCGATTTCTGATAGCCCCTGAGTGAGCCCTGTTCAAGTTGTTCCCAAGAAGGGAGGCATGACAGTGGTTCATAATGAAAAAATGAACTGGTTCCTTCAAGAACAGTTACAGGGTGGCACATGTGTATTGACTACAGAAGGCTCAACACAGCCACCAGAAAGGATCATTTTCCTTTACTATTCATAGACCAGATGCTAGAAAGACTAACAGGTCATGAATATTACTGATTTTTGGATGGCTATTCAGGTCACAACCAAATTGCAGTAGATCCTCAGGACCAAGAGAAAACAGCATTCACATGTCCTTCTGGAGTATTTGCTTACAGGAGAATGCCTTTTGGTCTGTGTAATGTACCTGCAACCTTTCAAAGGCGCATGCTCTCTATCTTCTCTGATATGGTAGAGAAATTTCTGAAAATCTTCATGGATGACTTTTTAGTATTTGGAGACTCATTCAGTTCCTGCCTTGACCATTTAGCACTTGTTCTGAAAAGATGCCAAGAGACCAACCTAGTTTTAAACTGGGAAAAATGTCACTTTATGGTGACTAAAGGAATTGTCCTTGGGCATAAAATTTTAAACAAGGGCATAGAGGTGGATCAAGCTAAAGTGGAAGTAATTGAAAAATTACCACCACCTGCTAACGTTAAGGCAATCAGAAGCTTTCTGGGGCATGCAGGATTCTACAAGAGGTTTATAAAGGATTTTTCAAAAATTGCAAAACTCCTGAGCAATCTGCTAGCTGCTGATACGCCATTTGTGTTTGAGACTCTGCACCAGTTATTTCTGCACCAGACTGGACTTTACCATTTGAATTAATGTGTGATGCCAGTGACCACGCCATTGGTGCAGTACTGGGGCAGAGGCATGACAAGCTTCTGCATGTCATTTATTATGCTAGCCGTGTTTTAAATGATGCCCAGAAAAATTACACAACCACAGAAAAAGAATTGTTTGCAGTGGTTTATGCCATTGACAAGTTTAGATCATACTTAGTAGGATTAAAAGTGATTGTGTACACTGACCATGCTGCTCTTAAATATCTACTCACAAAGCAGGATTCAAAACCCAGGCTCATAAGATGGGTGTTGCTTCTGCAAGAGTTTGATATAGAAATAAGAGACAGAAAAGGGATAGAGAACCAAGTGGCTGATCATCTGTCCCGGATAGAACCAGTAGAAGGGGAGTTTCCCACCTCTATTGAGATCTCTGAGACCTTTCCGGATGAGCATTTGTTTGCCATCTAGGAAACACCATGGTTTGCAGATATTGCAAACTATAAAGCTGCAAGGTTCATACCCAAGGAGTACAGCAGGCAACAAAAGAAAAAATTAATTATTGATGCAAAGTACTACTTGTGGGATGAACCCTATCTCTTTAAGAGATGTGCAGATGGAATAATTTGTAGGTGTGTGCCTAGAGAAGAAGCACAGAGGATTTTATGGCATTGCCATGGATCAAAATATGGAGGCCATTTCGGAGGTGAGCGAACAGCCACCAAGGTCCTCCAATGTGGCTTCTACTGGCCTACACTCTATAGGAATTCCCGAGAGTTTGTACGTAACTGTGACAGTTGCCAAAGAGCTGGTAATCTGCCTCATGGTTATGCCATGCCTCAACAGGGAATCTTGGAGATTGAGTTGTTTGATGTATGGGGAATTGACTTCATGGGAGCTTTCCCACCATCATACTCAAACACTTATATTCTGGTGGCAGTTGACTATGTATCAAAATGGGTAGAGGCCATTGCCACACCCACCAATGATACTAAAATAGTGCTGAAGTTCCTCCAGAAACATATCTTCAGTAGGTTTGGTGTCCCTAGAGTACTAATCAGTGATGGGGGCACTCACTTCTGCAACAAACAGCTTTACTCTGCCATGGTCCGGTATGGGATTCGCCACAAGGTGGTGACTCCATATCATCCACAGACAAATGGACAAGCTGAAGTTTCTAATAGAGAACTAAAAAGAATCCTGGAATGGACTGTAAGTACCCGTAGAAAGGATTGGGCTAGAAGCTTGGATGATGCTCTGTGGGCTTACAGAACAGCATTCAAGACTCCTATAAGGACTTCTCCATACCAACTTGTGTATGGTAAGGTGATGAGCGGATAATTTATACGCTTTTTGACATTGTTTTTAGTATATTTTTAGTAGGATCTAGTTACTTTTAGGGATGTTTTCATTAGTTTTTATGTTAAATTCATATTTCTGGACTTTACTATGAGTTTGTGTGTTTTTTTGTGATTTCAGGTATTTTCTGACTGAAATTGAGGGACTTGAGCAGAAATCAGATTCAGAGGTTGAAGAAGGACTGCTGATGCTGTTGGATTCTGACCTCCCTACACTCAAAGTGGATTTTATGGAGCTCCAGAAATCGAAATGGCGCGCTTCCAATTGCGTTGGAAAGTAGACATCCAGGGCTTTCCAGAAATATATAATAGTCCATACTTTGTCCAAGAATAGACGACGTAAACTGGCGTTCAACGCCAGCTTTCTGCCCAAATCTGGCGTCCAGCGCCAGAAAAGGAGCCAAAACCAGAGTTGAACTCCCAAACTGGCACAAAAGCTGGCGTTCAACTCCAAGAAGGACCTCTACACGTGCAACACTCAAGCTCAGCCCAAGCACACACCAAGTGGGCTCCGGAAGTGGATTTATGCATCAATTACTTACTTCTGTAAACCCTAGTAGCTAGTTTATTATAAATAGGACCTTTTACTATTGTATTAGGAATCTTTGGTCTCAGTTTTAATCCATTGTTCATCTTAGGAGACTATTGATCACGTTTTAGGGGGCTGGCCCTCTCGGCCATGCCTGGACCTTTCACTTATGTAATTTTAACGGTAGAGTTTCTACACTCCATAGATTCAGGTGTGGAGCTCTGCTGTTCGTCAAAGATTAATGCAAAGTACTACTGTTTTCTATTCAATTCATCTTGTTTCGCTTCTAAGATATTCATTCATACTTCAATCTGAATGTGATGAACGTGACCATCATCATTATTCCCTATGAACGTGTGCCTGACAACCACTTCCGTTCTACCTTAGACTGAATGAGTATCTCTTAGATCTCCTAACCAGAATCTTCGTGGTGTAAGCTAGAATAATGGCGGCATTCAAGAGAATCCGGAAGGTCTAAACCTTGTCTGTGGTATTCCGAGTAGGATTCAATGAATGAATAACTGTGACGAGCTCCAAACTCGCGATTGCGGGGCGTTAGTGACAGACGCAAAAGGATAGTAAATCCTATTCCAGCATGATCGAGAACCGACAGATGAATAGCCGTGCCGTGACAGGGTGCGTTGGCCATTTTCACTGAGAGGATAAGATGAAGCCATTGACAAGGGTGATGCCTCCAGACGATTAGCCGTGCCGTGACAGGGCATTGGATCATTTTCCCGAGAGATGACCGAAAGTAGCCATTGACAGTGGTGATGTATCACATAAAGCCAGCCATGGAAAGGAGTAAGACTGATTGGATGAAGATAGCAGGAAAGCAGAGGTTCAGAGGAACGAAAGCATCTCCATTCGCTTATCTGAAATTCCTACCAATGAATTACATAAGTATCTCTATCCCTATTTTATTATATTAAATTCGAAAACACCATTATCAATTTATATCCGCCTAACTGAGATTTGCAAGGTGACCATAGCTTGCTTCATACCAACAATCTCCGTGGGATTCGACCCTTACTCACGTAAGGTATTACTTGGACGACCCAGTGCACTTGCTGGTTAGTTACACGGAGTTGTGAACCATGGTCTTGGCATCATGTTTTTGGCGCCATTTCCAGGGAAAGAAAGAGCAATGAATTTTACATAATTAAAGTGTAATCACGATTCCGCGTACCAAGTTTTTGGCACCGTTGCCGGGGATTGTTCGAGTATGGACAACTGGCGGTTCATCCTGTTGCTCAGATTAGGTAATTTTCTTTTTATTTTATTTTCAAAAATTTTTCAAAAATATTTCTAAAATTTTCTCACCTGTTTTCGAAAAAAAAAATTTGTTTTCAAAAATTTTATTCAAAATTTTTAAGAATGAATTCTAGTGTTTCATGAAGCATGTGAAGCCTGGCTGGCTGTAAAGCCATGTCTAAATTTATTTGGACTGAGGCAGCAATTTGTTATCAAGAGCAATATACTCTGATGTTAAATGCTGAAGCTTGGCTGGCCATTGGCCATGTCTAGTGTTTTGGACTGGAGCTTTCATTGAAAGCTTGGCTGGCTAGTGAGCCATGTCTAATTCCTGGACTGAAGCTTTAGACTAAGAATGCAAGATTCCTGGAATTCATGTTAAAAATTTTTGAATCCTTATTTTTCCTTTTTCATATAATTTTCGAAAAAAATCCAAAAAAAAATTTAGAAAATCATAAAAAAATCAAAAATATTTTTCTGTTTCTTGTTTGAGTCTTGAGTCATGTTATAAGTTTAGTGTCAATTGCATGTGCATCTTACATTTTTCGAAAATTCTCATGCATTCATGGTGTTCTTCATGATCTTCAAGTTGTTCTTGGTAAGTCTTCTTGTTTGATCTTGATGATTTTTTGTTTTGTGTTGTATGGTGTTTTTCATATGCATTCTTGAATTCTTAGTGTCTAAGCATTAAAGAATTCTAAGTTTGGTGTCTTGCATGTTTTCTTTGCATTAAAAATTTTTCAAAATTGTGTCTATGATGTTCATCTTGACATTCATAGTGTTCTTGGTGTTTATCTTGACATTCATAGCATTCTTGCATGCATCACATGTTTTGATCTAAAAAATTCATGCATTGCATCCCTTTAGTGTTTTTCTCTCTCATCATAAAAATTTCAAAAAATCAAAAAAAATATCTTTCCCATTTTCTCTCATCAAATTCGAAAATTTGGATTGACTTTTTCAAATTTTTTTAAATCAAATTGTTTCTCATGAGTCAAATCAAATTTCCAATTTGAAAATCTTATCTTTTTCAAAATCTTTTTCAAAAATCAAATCTTTTTCAAAATTCTTAGTTATTTTCGAAAATTCCAAAAAATATTTTTCAAAAATCTTTTTCTTATTTTTATATCAAATTTTCGAAAATAACATAATCAATTAATGTTTTGATTCAAAAATTTGAAGTTTGTTACTTGCTTGTTAAGAAAGATTCAAACTTTAGGTTCTAGAATCATATCTTGTGATTTCTTATGAATCAAGTCATTAATTGAGATTTTAAAAAAATCAAATATTTTTCAAAACTAATTTCTAAAATATCTTCTTATCTTACCTTTTTCAAAAAGTTGGTTTCAAAATATCTTTTCTAACCTCCTAACTTCTTATCTTTTCAAAATTTGTTTCAACTAACTAACTAACTTTTTGTTTGTTTCTTAACTTTTTCAAAACCACCTAACTAACTCTCTCTCTCTAATTTTCGAAAATATCTTCCCTCTTTTTCAAAAATTTCTTTTTAATTAACTAATTATTCTTATTTTTATTTTTGATTTTAAAAATTTTCGAAAAAATACTAACATTTTTCAAAAACCATTTTCGAAAATCACTAACTCTTTTTCAAAAATTATTTTTGAAAATTCCTTCTCTCTCATCTTATTCTATTTATTTATTCATCTACTAACATCTCATCTCACATCTCAACCCTCCTCACAGTTGTGTTTCTTCCATTATATTACATTCTTTGTCTCCCCCTTTTCTTCTATTCACACAGGGATCCCTATACTGTGGTATAAAGGATCCATATTATTATTATTTTTTTTGTGCCCTCTTCTTTGTCATATGAGCAGGAGCAAGGACAAGAATATTCTTGTTGAAGCAGATCCAGAACCTGAAAGGACGCTGAAGAGAAAATTAAGAGAAGCTAAATTACAACAATCCAGAGATAACCTTTCAGAAATTTTCGAACAGGAAGAGGAGATGGCAGCCAAAAATAATAATAATGTAAGGAAGATGCTTGGTGACTTTACTGCACCTAATTCCAATTTACATGGAAGAAGCATCTCCATTCCTGCCATTGGAGCAAACAACTTTGAGCTGAAACCTCAATTAGTTTCTCTGATGCAGCAGAACTGCAAGTTTTATGGACTTCCATCTGAAGATCCTTTTCAATTCTTAACTGAATTCTTGCAGATATGTGATACTGTTAAGACTAATGGAGTAGATCCTGAAGTCTACAGGCTCATGCTTTTCCCTTTTGCTGTAAGAGACAGAGCTAGATTATGGTTGGATTCTCAACCCAAAGACAGCCTGAACTCTTGGGATAAGCTGGTCACGACTTTCTTAGCCAAGTACTTTCTTCCTCAAAAGCTGAGCAAGCTTAGAGCTGATGTTCAAACCTTCAGACAGATAGAAGGTGAATCCCTCTATGAAGCTTGGGAAAGATACAAACAGTTGACCAAAAAGTGTCCTTCTGACATGCTTTCAGAATGGACCATCTTGGATATATTCTATGATGGTTTATCTGAGCTATCAAAGATGTCACTGGACACTTCTGCAGGTGGATCCATTCACCTAAAGAAAACGCCTGCAGAAGCTCAAGAACTCATTGACATGGTTGCTAATAACCAGTTCATGTACACTTCTGAAAGGAATCCTGTGAGTAATGGGACGTCTATGAAGAAGGGAGTTCTTGAAGTTGATACTCTGAATGCCATATTGGCTCAGAATAAAATATTGACTCAGCAAGTCAATATGATCTCTCAGAGTCTGCATGGAATGCAAGCTGCATCCAACAGTACTCAAGAGGCTTCTCAAGAAGAAGAAGCTTATGATCCTGAGAACCCTGCAATAGCAGAGGTGAATTACTTAGGTGAACCTTATGGAAACACCTATAACTCATCATGGAGAAATCATCCAAATTTCTCATGGAAGGATCAAAAGCCTCAACAAGGCTTTAATAATGGTGGAAGAAACAGGTTTAGCAACAGCAAGCCTTTTCCATCATCCACTCAGCAACAGACAGAGAACTCTGAACAAAATACTTCTAATCTGGCAAACTTAGTCTCTGATCTGTCTAAGGCCACTGTAAGTTTCATGAATGAAACAAGATCTTCCATTAGAAATTTGGAAGCACAAGTGGGCCAGCTGAGTAAAAGGATCACTGAAATCCCTCCCAGTACTCTCCCAAGCAATACAGAAGAGAACCCAAAAGGAGAGTGCAAGGCCATTGACATAAGAACCATGGCCGAACCTACAAGGGGAGTGGAGGACGTGAATCCCAAGGAGGAAGACCTCCTGGGACGTCCAGTGATCAATAAGGAGCTTCCCTCTGAGGAACATAAGGACTCTGAGGCTCATCTAGAGACCATAGAGATTTCATTGAACCTCCTTATGCCCTTCATGAGCTCTGATGAGTATTCCTCTTCTGAAGAGAATGAGGATGTTACTGAAGAGCAAACTGCCAAGTTTCTTGGTGCAATCATGAAGCTAAATGCCAAATTATTTGGCATTGATACTTGGGAAGTTGAACCTCCCTTGTTCATCAATGAATTAAGTGATCTGGATCAACTGACATTGCCTCAGAAGAGACAGGATCCTAGAAAGTTCATAATACCCTGCACCATAGGCACCATGATCTTTAAGGCTCTGTGTGACCTTGGTTCAGGAATAAACCTCATGCCCCTCTCTGTAATAGAGAAACTGGGAATCTATGGGGTGCAGGCTGCTAAAATCTCATTAGAGATGGCAGACAGTTCAAGAAAACAGGCTTATGGACAAGTAGAGGACGTGTTAGTAAAGGTTGAAGGCCTTTACATCCCTGCTGATTTCATAGTCCTGGATACTGGAAAGGAAGAGGATGAATCCATCATTCTAGGAAGACCTTTCCTGGCCACAGCAAGAGCTGTGATTGATGTTGACAGAGGTGAAATAGTCCTTCAATGGAATGAGGACTCCCTTGTGTTTAAAACTCAAGGATCTCCCTCTGCAACCATGGAGAGGAAGCATGAAAAGCTTCTCTCAAAGCAGAGTCAACCCAAGCCCCCCACAGTCAAACTCTAAGTTTGGTGTTGGGAGGCCACAACCAAACTCTAAGTTTGGTGTTGAACTCCCATATCCAAACTCTAAGTTTGGTGTTGGAGAGTTTCAACAATGCTCTGAACATTTGTAAGGCTCCATGAGAGCCCACTGTCAAGCTATTGACATTAAAGAAGCGCTTGTTGGGAGGTAACCCAATTTTTATTTATCTAACTATATTTTTCTTAGTTATATGTCTTTGTAGGTTCATGATCATGTGGAGTCACAAAATAAATATAAAAATTGAAAACGGAATCAAAAACAGCAGAAGAAAAATCACACCCTGGAGGAGCATCTGTCTGGCGTTCAGCGCCAGAACAGAGCATGGTTCTAGCGCTGAACGCCCAAAATGGGCAGCTTCTGGGCGCTGAACGCCAGAACAGGCATGGTTCTGGCGTTCAACGCCAGAAATGGCAGCAAATGGGCGTTGAACGCCCAAAATGGCCACCAACCTGGCGCTGAACGCCCAGAGTTGTGTGCAAAGGCATTTTTACATGCCTAATGGGTGCAGGGATGTAAATCCTTGAACACCTCAGGATCTGTGGACCCCACAAGATCCCCACCTACCTCCACTCACTTCTTCTCACCACTTTCTTTCACACAACCCCATAAACACTCTTCTCCAAAAAAACCCTTCACCAATCACCTCAAACTCTCTTCCCCATCACCTCTTCACCACTCACATCGATCCACTCTTCCCCATAAACCTACCTCATAAACTCCACCCACCTTCAAAAATTCAAAACCAATTTCCCACCCAAACCCACCCATATGGCCGAACCTTAACCCCCCCTCCCTTCCCTATATAAAGCCCTCCATTCTTCATCAAATTCACACAACACACCCCTCTACACCCTTCTTGGCCGAAACACTCCCCACTCTCCCTCTCCTCCATTTCTTCTTCTTCTTCATCTATTCTTTCTTTTATTGCTCGAGGTCGAGCAAAATTCTAAGTTTGGTGTGGTAAAAGCATAAGCTTTTTGTTTTTCCATTACCATTGATGGCACCTAAGACCGGAGAATCCTCTAGAAAGGGGAAAGGGAAGACAAAAGCTTCCACATCCGAGTCATGGGAGATGGAAAAGTTCATCTCCAAAGCCCATCAAGACCACTTCTATGATGTTGTGGCCAAGAAGAAGGTGATCCCTGAGGTCCCTTTCAAACTCAAAAGAAATGAGTATCCGGAGATCCGACATGAAATTCAAAGAAGAGGTTGGGAAGTTCTAACAAATCCCATCCAACAAGTCGGCATCCTAACGGTTCAAGAGTTCTATGCCAATGCATGGATCACCAAGAACCATGATCAAAGTAAGAACCCGGATCCAAAGAACTATGTTACAATGGTTCGGGGGAAATACTTAGATTTTAGTCCGGAAAATGTGAGGTTGGCGTTCAACTTGCCAAACATGGAAGAGAACGCACGCCCCTATACAAGGAGAGTTAACTTTGATCAAAGGTTGGACCAAGTCCTTATGGACATATGTGTAGAAGGAGCTCAATGGAAGGTTGACTCCAAAGGCAAGCCGGTTCAACTAAGAAGATTGGACCTCAAGCCTGTAGCTAGAGGATGGTTGGAATTCATTCAATGCTCAATCATTCCCACTAGCAACCGGTCTGAAGTTACTATAGACCGGGCCATCATGATCCATAGCATCATGATTGGAGAAGAGGTGGAAGTTCATGAGATTATACCTCAAGAACTCTACAAGGTGGCTGACAAGTCCTCCACTATGGCAAGGTTAGCCTTTCCTCACCTCATCTGCCACCTATGCAATTCGGCTGGGATTGACATAGAGGGAGATATCCTCATTAAAGAGGACAAGCCCATCACTAAGAAAAAGATGGAGCAAGCAAGAGAGCCCATTCATCGAGCTCAAGAGGCGTATGAAGCTCATCACCATGAGATCCCGGAGATGCCTCAAATGCACTTTCCTCCACAAAACTATTGGAAGCAAATTAACACCTCCCTAGGAGAATTGAGTTCCAATATGGGACAACTAAGGGTGGAACATCAAGAGCACTCCATCATGCTCCATGAAATCAGAGAAGATCAAAAAGCAATGAAGGAGGAGCAACAAAGACAAGGAAGAGACATAGAAGAGCTCAAGGACATCATTGGTTCCTCAAGAAGGAAACGCCACCATCACTAAGGTGGATTCATTCCTTGTTCTTATTTCTTCTGTTTTTCGTTTTCTATGTTATGTGCTTATCTATGTTTGTGTCTTCATTACATGATCATTAGTAGTTAGTAACTTTGTCTTAAAGTTATAAATGTCCTATGAATCCATCACCTCTCTTAAATGAAAAATGTTTTAATTCAAAAGAACAAGAAGTACATGAGTTTCGAATTTCTCCTTGAACTTAGCTTAATTATATTGATGTGGTGACAATGCTTCTTGTTTTCTGAATGAATGCTTGAACAGTGCATATGTCTTTTGAAGTTGTTGTTTAAGAATGTTAAATATGTTGGCTCTTGAAAGAATGATGACTAGGAGACATGTTATTTGATAATCTGAAAAATCATAAAAATGATTCTTGAAGCAAGAAAAAGCAGCAAAGAACAAAGCTTACAAAAAAAAAAAAAAAAGAAAAAGCAAGCAGAAAAAGCCAAAGCTCTTAAAACCAAGAGGCAAGAGCAAAAAGCCAATAACCCTTAAAACCAAAAGGCAAGGGAAATAAAAAGGATCCCAAGGCTTTGAGCATCAGTGGATAGGAGGGCCTAAAGGAGTAAAATCCTGGTCTAAGCGGCTAAACCAAGCTGTCGCTAACCATGTGCTTGTGGCGTGTAGGTGTCAAGTGAAAACTTGAGACTGAGCGGTTAAAGTCAAGGTCCAAAGCAAAAAAAGAGTGTGCTTAAGAACCCTGGACACCTCTAATTGGGGACTTTAGCAAAGCTGAGTCACAATCTGAAAAGGTTCACCCAATTATGTGTCTGTGGCATTTATGTATCCGGTGGTAATACTGGAAAACAAAGTGCTTAGGGCCACGGCCAAGACTCATAAAGAAACTGTGTTCAAAATTCATCATACTGAACTAGGAGAATCAATAACACTATCTGAACTCTGAGTTCCTATAGATGCCAATCATTCTGAACCTCAATGGATAAAGTGAGATGCCAAAACTATTCAAGAGGCAAAAAGCTATAAGTCCCACTCATTTGATTGAAGCTATGTTTCATTGATAGTTTGGAATTTATAGTATATTCTCTTCTTTTTATCCTATTTGATTTTCAGTTGCTTGGGAACAAGCAACAATTTAAGTTTGGTGTTGTGATGAGCGGATAATTTATACGCTTTTTGATATTGTTTTTAGTATGTTTTTAGTAGGATCTAGTTACTTTTAGGGATGTTTTCATTAGTTTTTATGTTAAATTCATATTTCTGGACTTTACTATGAGTTTGTGTGTTTTTCTGTGATTTCAGGTATTTTCTGAATGAAATTGAGGGACTTGAGCAGAAATCAGATTCAGAGATTGAAGAAGGACTGCTGATGTTGTTGGATTCTGACCTCCCTGCACTCAAAGTGGATTTTCTGGAGCTACAGAACTCGAAATGGCGCGCTTCCAATTGCGTTGGAAAGTAGACATCTAGGGCTTTCCAGCAATATATAATAGTCTATACTTTGGCCAAGAATAGATGACGTAAACTGGCGTTCAACGCCAGATTTCTGCCCAAATCTGGCGTCCAGCGCCAGAAAAGGAGCCAAAACCAGAGTTGAACGCCCAAACTGGCACAAAAGCTGGCGTTCAACTCCAAGAAGGACCTCTACACGTGCAACACTCAAGCTCAGCCCAAGCACACACCAAGTGGGCTCCGAAAGTGGATTTATGCATCAATTACTTACTTCTGTAAACCCTAGTAGCTAGTTTATTATAAATAGGACCTTTTACTATTGTATTAGGAATCTTTGGTCTCAGTTTTAATCCATTGTTCATCTTAGGAGACTATTGATCACGTTTTAGGGGGCTGGCCATCTCGGCCATGCCTGGACCTTTCACTTATGTAATTTTAACGGTAGAGTTTCTACACTCCATAGATTCAGGTGTGGAGCTCTGCTGTTCCTCAAAGATTAATGCAAAGTACTACTGTTTTCTATTCAATTCATCTTGTTTCGCTTCTAAGATATTCATTCATACTTCAATCTGAATGTGATGAACGTGACAATCATCATCATTCCCTATGAACGCGTGCCTGACAACCACTTCCGTTCTACCTTAGACTGAATGAGTATCTCTTAGATCTCCTAACCAGAATCTTCGTGGTGTAAGCTAGAATGATGGCGGCATTCAAGAGAATCCGGAAGGTCTAAACCTTGTCTGTGGTATTCCGAGTAGGATTCAATGAATGAATGACTGTGACGAGCTCCAAACTCGCGATTGCGGGGCGTTAGTGACAGACGCAAAAGGATAGTAAGTCCTATTCCAGCATAATCGAGAACCGACAGATGAATAGCCGTGCCGTGACAGGGTGCATTGACCATTTTCACTGAGAGGATAAGATGAAGCCATTGACAAGGGTGATGCCTCCAGACGATTAGCCGTGCCGTGACAGGGCATTGGATCATTTTCTCGAGAGATGACCGAAAGTAGCCATTGACAGTGGTGATGTATCACATAAAGCCAGCCATGGAAAGGAGTAAGACTGATTGGATGAAGATAGCAGGAAAGCAGAGGTTCAGAGGAACGAAAGTATCTCCATTCGCTTATCTGAAATTCCTACCAATGAATTACATAAGTATCTCTATCCCTATTTTATTATATTAAATTCGAAAACACCATTATCAATTTATATCCGCCTAACTGAGATTTGCAAGGTGACCATAGCTTGCTTCATACCAACAATCTCCGTGGGATTCGACCCTTACTCACGTAAGGTATTACTTGGACGACCCAGTGCACTTGCTGGTTAGTTACACGGAGTTGTGAACCATGGTCTTGGCATCCTGTTTTTGGCGCCATTTCCAGGGAAAGAAAGAGAAATGAATTTTACATAATTAAAGTGTAATCACGATTCCGCGTACCATAAGGCCTGTCATCTGCCCGTGGAACTGGAATATAAGGCTTATTGGGCAACTAGATTCCTAAAATTAGCTGGAGATAAAAGATTGCTCCAGTTGAATGAGCTAGAGGAATTCAGACTCACTGCTTTCGAAAATTCCAAGCTTTATAAAGAGAAATAAAAAAGGTGGCATGACAGAAAGCTGTCATCTGGAGTCTTTGAACCAGGACAAAAGGTTCTGTTGTTTAACTCTAGGCTCAGGCTATTCCCCGGGAAACTGAAATCCCGGTGGAGGGGACCATATGTGATTATAAGTGTATCACCATATGGTTATGTGGAGCTTCAAGACATTGATTCTGATAAGAAGTTCATTGTTAATGGACAGAGAATCAAGCACTATCTTGAAGGCAATGTTGAGCAAGAGTGCTCAAGGCTGAGGCTAGATTAAAAGCTCAGTAAAGGTCCAGCTAAAGACAATAAAGAAGCGCTTGCTGGGAGGCAACCCAGCCATTAGAAAAACTTTTCTGTTATTTTATTTTATTTTATTCATCATTTTATTTATATGAGCTTAATATTAACAAGGTAAAGAATCAATTGCATAAGTCCACAGGGTTACAAAAGAATTCAGAGCACAAAATAGGAAAAAGGAGCTTACTGGCAAGAAAACGCCAATAAGAAACACAACTGGGCGTTAAACGCCCAAAAAGAAGCAACTTCTGGGCGTTTAACGCCAGATTTACAGCATCCTGGGCGTTCAGAAAAACGCCCAGTGACAAAGGGGTTTCTGGCGTTTAACGCCAGCTAGAAGCAACAGCTGGGCGTTAAACGCCCAAACCAAGCAGCAACTGGGCGTTAAACGACCAAAACATGCAGCAGTTGGGCGTTTAACGCCAGGATTGTGGGGAGTAGGCAATTTCGTTTTCAATTCAAATTTTTTCCAATTTTTATGTTTCAATTCATGATTTCTTTCACAAACATGTTACAAATCCTAATTTTTCAAATTCCTTTTCAAAAGATATCAAATGTATCTTAATACATAAACCCTTTTTCTTAATCCCCTTCAAATTATTTTCAAATCCTTTTCAAAATAAATCTATCTATTTTCCTTCTCAAATCTTTTCAACTCATCAATATCTTTTTTAAATCTTCACATCATCTTTTTCAAAATTCAGATTTATCTTTTTCAAATATCTTTCATATCTTTTCAATTTTAAATCATATCTTTTACTATCATACTTATCTTTTCCAAATCACTTTAACTACCATATCTTTTTCAAAAAATTTTCGAAACCCACCCCCCCTTCCCTTTAAATATTGGTTCGGCCTCTCCCCCTCTCCTCCACAAGTTGTGCTTGGCTCTCCCTCTTTCCCTCTCATTTGCTTTCTTTTGCTTGAGGACAAGCAAACCTCTAAGTTTGGTGTGTTTATCCGTGATCACTAAACCAATACCCACTAAGATCATGGCTCCTAAGGGAAAACAAACCGACTCAAGAGGCAAGAAAAACAATATTCCAAAATCACTTTGGAATCAAGGGAAGTTCATAACCAAAGAACATTCAGACCATTTTTACAAAATAATGAGTCTAAGGTCAGTGATCCCGAAAGTTAAATTTGATCTGAAAGAAGATGAATATCCGGAGATCCAAGAGCAAATTCAAAACAGGAGCTGGGAAGTCCTAGCTAATCCTGAAACAAAGGTGGGAAGAAACATGGTTCAAGAATTCTATGCTAATCTATGGCAGACGGACAGGCAGAGGATAGCTGGAACCGCATTCTATGACTATAGAACTTTGGTCAGAGGGAAGGTTGTTCACACCCACCCTGATAAAATAAGGGAGATCTTCAAGCTGCCTCAACTGCAAGATGACCCAGACCCCTTTAATAGGAGAATGATGAGATCAAACCTAGGCTTGGATAAAATCCTAGAGGATATATGCCTCCCTGGAGCCAAGTGGACAACCAACACAAAGGGTGCCCCGAACCAACTCAAGAGAGGAGATCTCAAACCAGTCGCCAGAGGCTGGCTGGACTTCATTGGGCGCTCTATTCTGCCCACTAGCAACCGCTCTGAAGTCACCATCAGAAGAGCAGTGATGATTCATTGCATTATGCTGGAAAAAGAAGTGGAAGTTCATTAGCTGATTGCTTGTGAGCTTTACAAAATTGCAAACAAGAACTCCAAGGATGCCAAATTAGCCTATCCAAGCTTAGTTTCTCTGTTATGTAAAGATGCTGGGATAAAGATGGGAGTAGATAAGTATATCTCAGTTTAGCAACCAATCACCAAAAAGTCTATGGAAGGACAACAAGTGTAGGACGACCCCATCAAGAGAAAAGCAGAGGAGTTCCTCCCGGAAATCCCTCAAATTGAATACTGGGAGCGCCTAGAAGCATCTGTCACCAAGTTGCAAGAAGTTGTGGATCAACTGAAGGAAGAACAGCAAAATCAAAACAGCATGCTCTGTAAATTGTTTAGAGAACAAGAAGAGCAAGGGCGTGAAGTGAAGGAATTAAAGCGTCAGAAACTATCTCTTGAAGGGTCAAGCACTCCACAGACTAAAGAGGCATCCACCTCCCAAATTCAAGGTTGTTGAGTTCTAATCTTAGCCTTAACTCTGTGATAATTGTTCTTATTTGAGTTTTACCTTAGAAGTTATATATGAGTAGTAGTAATTAGTATCTATATTTTGATTTTATCTCCAATTAAGCTATAATTTATTTTTCTCATCATCATTAAACATGAATAAAATAGCAGATTTTCTTTAGAATAAGGAGGCAATATTTTTCGAGTTTTTAATAAGAAAAATTCTAATTATTTACATGTGGTGGCAATGCTTTTTGTCTTCTGAATGAATGCTTGAACAGTGCATATGTCTTTTGAATTTGATGTTTATGAATGTTAAATATATTGGCTCTTGAAAGAATGATGAAAAAGGAGAAATGTTATCTGATAATCTGAAAAATCATAAAAATGATTCTTGAAGCAAAAAAAAGCAGTGAATACAAAAGCTTGCAAAAAAAAATGGCAAAAATAAAAGAAAAAGAAAAAAAAAGAAAAAGCAAGCAGAAAAAGCCAATAGCCCTTAAAACCAAAAGGCAAGGGTAATAAAAAGGATCCAAGGCTGTGAGCATCAGTGGGTAGGAGGGCCTAAAGGAATCAAATCCTGGCCTAAACGGCTAAACCAAGCTGTCCCTAACCATGTGCTTGTGGCGTGAAGGTGTCAAGTGAAAACTTGAGACTGAGCGGTTAAAGTCAAGGTCCATAGCAAAAAGAAGAGTGTGCTTAAGAACCTTGGACACCTCTAATTGGGGACTTTAGCAAAGCTGAGTCACAATCTGAAAAGGTTCACCTAATTATGTGTCTGTGGCATTTATGTATCCAGTGGTAATACTGGAAAACAAAGTGCTTAGGGCCACGGCCAAGACTCATAAAGTAGCTGTGTTCAAGAATCAACATACTGAACTAGGATAATCAATAACACTATCTGAATTCTAAGTTCCTATAGATGCCAATCATTCTGAGCTTCAATGGATAAAGTGAGATGCCAAAACTGTTCGGAAGCAAAAAGCTACTAGTCCCGCTCATCTAATTAGAATCTGAGCTTCACTCAAAAACTCTGAGATATTATTACTTCTTGACTTATTTGTATTCTATTTTATTTATCTAGTTGCTTGGGGACAAGCAACAGTTAAAATTTGGTGTTGTGATGAGCGAATATTTTATACACTTTTTGGGGTTAATTTCATGTAGTTTTTAGTATGTTTTAGTTAGTTTTTGGTATATTTTCATTAGTTTCTAGGAAAAATTCATATTTCTAGACTTTACTATGAGTTTGTGTATTTTTCTATAATTTCAGGTATTTTCTGGTTGAAATAGAGGGAGCTGAGGAAAAATCTGATTCAGGCTGAGAAAGGACTACTGATGCTGTTGGATTCTGACCTCTCTGCACTCAGAATAGATTTTATGGAGCTACAAGAGTCCAATTGGCGCGCTCTCAATTGCGTTGGAAATTAGACATCTAGGGCTTTTCAGCAATATATAATAGTCCATACTTTGCTCAAGGATAGACGATGTAAACTGGCGTTCGACGACAGTTTGATGTTGCAGTCTGGCGTTAAACGCCAGAAACAAGTTACAAGTTGGAGTTAAACGGCCAAAACAGGTTACAACCTGGCATTTAACTCCAGAAACAGCCTAAGCATGTGTAAAGCTTAAGTCTCAGCCCCAGCACACACCAAGTGGGTCTCAGAAGTGGATTTCTGAACTATCTATCTTAGTTTACTCATTTTCTGTAAACCTAGGTTACTAGTTTAGTATTTAAACAACTTTTAGAGATTTATTTTGTATCTTATGACATTTTAGATCTGAACTTTGTACTCTTTGACGGCATGAGCCTCTAAACTCCATTGTTGGGGGTGAGGAGCTCTGCTGTGTCTCGATGAATTAATACAATTACTTCTGTTTTCCATTGAAACACGCTTATTTCTATCTAAAGATATTTATTTGCACTTCAATATGATGAATGGGATGATCCATGACACTCATCACCATTCTCAACCTATGAAGGCGTGCCTGACAACCACCTCCATTCTGCATTAGATTGAATAAGTATCTCTTGGGTTCCTTAATCAGAATCTTCGTGGTATAAGCTAGAATCCATTGGCAGCATTCTTGAGAATCCGGAAAGTCTAAACCTTGTCTGTGGTATTCTGAGTAGGATTCAAGGATTGAATGACTGTGACGAACTTCAAACTCACAAAGGTTGGGCGTAGTGACAGACGTAAAAGGACCAACGGATCCTATTCCAGTATGAGTGAGAACCGACTGATGATTAGCCGGGCGGTGACAGTGCACCTGGACCATTTTCACTGATTGGACGGATGGTAGCCATTGACAACGGTGATCCACCAACATACAACTTGCCATAGGAGGAACCTTGCATGCTTGAAGAAGAAGACAAGGGGAAAGCAAAGATTCAGAAGACAAAGCATCTCCAAAACTCCAACATATTCTCCGTTACTGCAGAACAAGTATTTATTTCATGATCTTTTATTTCTCGCAATTCAAACTGATAAATATAATTGATATCCTGACTAAGAGTTACAAGATAACCATAGATTGCTTCAAGCCAACAATCTCCGTGGGATTCGACCCTTACTCACGTAAGGTATTACTTGGACGACCTAGTGCACTTGCTGGTTAGTTGTACGAGTTGTAAAAAGTGTGATTCACAATTCGTGCACCACTCCTCCTTCAAACCTTTCATTCTATCAAACTCCCGCTTAGCCTCTTCCATAAAGGCCTTAGTAGCATGAAGGGGAAGATCTTGGACAGTACGGTACATAGCAGCTCCCATATGTGCCATTTTTATGCTGCTCTGAGTTATGAAGTCTAAATGGCGAAGAAAAGAGACGTCATCAGTAGGGATGGTACCATAAGGACCAATCTGCTGATCAACAAACTCAACCGCATCAAAATCAGGGGCGTCGAGGTTAAAAGGCTCACTTGTCTTCTGTTTTTTGTTTGGAGAAGCACCAGAAGTAGCCACAGAAGCTTGTAGAGGATCGAGCAAATGAACCCGGGGAGTAAGGATTACCTTTCTCGCCCCCGGTGAGCTCTGTACGGCCGGCTTCGACTAAACCTGGGACGACCCCTCCCCGGCCCCCTTGGCCGAGACGTTTTGGGCTGCAGAAGCCTTTCTTGCCCTTTTGAAGTCCTTCATAGATTCATTATTTTTAATCATCTCTGCAAGCAAAACACAACAGTAAGGAACCAGGTCACAAATCAGAAAAGAGCTTGCAAAAATATAGGAGCAGACAAAAGAGGAGAATAAAAAAATTGACCACTACCCAGCTCAGTTCGGAGGAGAGAAGGGGTTGGTTAAAAATTTCTTTGTGTCGAGATGGGGAGGCTGCCTCCAGTTTTCTTCCAAAACAGTCACGAAAGCTTGCTTAGCCTCACATCCTTTTGCCATTCCAAGGGAAAGACGGGCTCGTCATTTTCATCCAGAAAAAAGGGCCGAGCTCCTTCAACAGCTCGAACCTTAAAAAAGTAATTTTTAAAGTCACGGAAAGATTCATCAAACATGGAGAAAACCTTTTTTTCCTGGGAAGCTCGGAAAGACCCAAGCGGCTTTCTTCTTAACTACCCCAGGCTTTGTCAAAATAAAGAGATAAAAGAAAAGGGATTGTGAAGTAGGAATACCAAATCCATGACACAACAATTGAAAGATTTTTATGAAACCCCAAGAATTGGGGTGAAGTTGGGACGGAGCAACATTACAGGACCATAACAGGGTGGTCTCAAAATCGGTAAAAGGAAGAGTGATATTCATTTGACCAAAAAAGAATTCATAGGCATAGAAAAAAGGGCGTTCCCCAGCAATTTAGGTAGAGAAACAGACCCTCTCCTCAGAACTCGGAGATACAAGCTCATAGTTTTTTTCATCACCAACATTACCACAGATCTTATGAAATTTCCTAAGTTGCTGACAGAACTCAGAGTCATCCAACGAAACACACAGAAGAACCATAGAATCCACCCAATCAGCCATGCCCTCAGGGACTTGGGAAGACGTCTCAACAATATTTTTGCGAGAAGACATGAGGCCAACTAATCCTAAAACAAGAAAAGAAGATCGGATTACTAAAAAACATCTCGGACGAAGGACAAAACAACTCGGCTAGTATGATTCAGACGACACAAACAACAAAAGGAAAACCCCAGGATCCACACAGAAGGTCCAGGGGCATCCTTTGGAGGCAGTCAAGGAACAAGGATTCAGGAAAACCTACAAAACTGACGGAGAGCGAAACCCTTTCTAAAGTAAAAAAGAAAGCAGCATCCCAGAAAGCTACAAATCAGACAAAACCGAAATAGCTACCTTCCAAATTCGCATTCTTAGCTTATCAGCAAGCAAAATAGCAAAACATATCAAGAAGAAGTCATCAAAGACGCCACCTTTTTCAGAGAAATAAAAATCCCCCAGAATAAGCAAAATAACACGAAGAAATAATCGTTATCTTTCACAGAATTCATCAGCAAAAGCTATCAGCATGACAAAAAGGAACAATCTTTCGAGAAAACAAGCAACGTGAGCAAAGGGACCATTTCAAAAGCAAGAGAAAACCCTCAAACAGTAAACAAGCAGGCGCACAGTGATACGAAAAGACTCAGACTTCAAGAAAAAAATCGAAACCCTATCAAAAGCCAAAAGCAAAACGACGAAAGAAGCACAAAGAAAGAAAAACCAACCTGAACGAAGGAAGAAGCTTTGAAGGAGATTGAAGATGGAGAGACAGAATCGCCCAGAAAATGGCCGAATGACGCTGCAACGCAAGAAATGCAAAATTTAGGCAAAAACAGAAAGCGAGAGAGTAAAGGGGGAAGTTACAAAGAAAAATGAAGAAGAGAAACCGTTTGTGTGTGTGAAATTCAAAATAAATGGGCCAAGGGAAACGGAGCATTAAAAAATAATTAATGAAGGTATTAAACCCTCGCACGTTTCCAAGAATAGAGCACTAATACAAAAGCACGCGCTTTTAGAAGAAAACGTTCTACATTCAAAAAAGGAAGACTCTACAAAGAAAGAAGTCGACAAATGCTCGAGTTCGGATTCACCAGAGAAAGGATCGAAGTCCTAAAGACTGAGACTCGACCTCAAAAAGAAAGAATGAGCTCGAGCAGGGGCACTGTTCATATCCTGGGTCGAGTTACCCGACCCGGGATGTTTAGCGACAAAGCGACCGACCTCGACAGATCCGACTATCCGACCTCTTTTCAAAGAACTCGGCCAAACTGTTAGGAAAGCCCAGTAAAGGGCCCAAATAGAGGAACACGACCCAAATCCAAAGGCAGTCCAAGCCTATAGAGATAAAGGCGGTTCCCTTGAAGATAAGCTGACCTCACCCAAAGATAAGATAAGATAAGATAAAGATAACTAACTTATCTTATCTAAAAAGGTCAGCCCACGCTATTATAAATACACTGGAGCACCTAGGTATAACTCATACTCTGATTCTACTAAAAACCTACTTAATACCCTTACTAACTTAAGCATCGGAGTCCCTTGCAGGTACCCCCACCCTCCGGTGACGAAGGATCAGCAGCATAGCTAGTCCACAAGTCGGATACAACAGCTCTGGCCGCCACTCACTAGCCGGACACGTCATCTCCGACCAGTATAGAAGATCTCGTCCAAGATCGATCTACAGTTTCAGGTAACCCTCAGAGCAGTTACCTCTAGGAAAAGGAGGAAACCTCAATCTTCCGTTGCTTCTCCTTTCACCGATTATGCCAAGAACCCTTTTTCAGTGAAGGAGAAAGCAGATCAGCAACTGTCGCCTACCGATGCAGATAGGTTTCCTAACCTGTACTGTGAGCTCCGCTTCCCGACCTATCGGCAGAAGAACCTCAACATCGAGAAAAAACTAGCCATTCCCACCGACCGGAGGCAATCCATTGAGACTCGTATTGAGGGGATGGGTCTAGCTTTTGTTGATAGGGAGTTGGGTAGGGTGAACACATCACGGGTCCAGGAGTTTTATTGTAATTTCTTTAAACATACTCTTGACTCGGTTAAACTAAGAAGCAGACGGATACTAATTACAGAGGCTGCTATTGAGGATGCACTTCGCTGTTTGCCCAAGACCAGTGATACAGATGTCTTTATGCAGGCTGAGGTAGAGATGCACTGTATGACATATGATTATGATGCCTTGAGGAGTATTGTTGCCACCCCGAATGCCCCTTGGGAGATGGATGCTGATAACAAGCAACCCAAGGGGATGCTATTTGCTCATCCGATGAGGGAGGCTAGGACATGGCAGCAAATCCTTTCCCACTATGTCATGCTGACCACACATTTTACTGAGATTCCGGTGGACATGCTCGTCTTAATTAGCTGTATTTTGAAGGGAAAGGAGGTGTACTTTCCCCGATTGATCAGGAAATTTATGTGGCGGGCACATGTCCGAGGCACACTCCCATTTCCCACTTTGGTCACTGATATGGCTCAGTGATGGTGCGGGATACTGTCGGTAAGAAATTTCACAAGATTTTCACGTTGCAAGTATAGCCCTCAACCGAAAAATAATCTGCGAATCAAATTTCGAAGGAATTGGTTGTCACAAGTTCAACCCCAATAAAAGTAACTAAAGTATTCAAACCTCGGGTTGTCTCACAAGGAATGGGAAAACATGTGCATCAACATTGTTTAGAATTTCGGGGTTGCAAGTCATGAGCAAGAAATTAAACTAGGAATCTTAACAAGCAAGTAATCTTGAAGTGCAAGAAACTAATTCAAATAACTAAAGCAAGATGTGAGCAATTCTAAACTAATAAGATAACATCCACTATAATTCTATTCTAGACTAAACAAATAACTATAACTAAGACAAAGCAATTAAGATTTTTGGGTTTTCAAATATCAATAATAAAAGAAACTCTTGGCTAGACATGGAAATTGGGATCACTATTCTTGTCTAATAACCATATCTTGACAATTATGAGGAACCAAACCCATTATGTTTACTTCTATACTTGAAGTATATTAAATGGTTTAGTCAACATCAACCCATAAGATCCAACCTAGCTACTAATTGACTTAGTAGTAAGCTAGTGTCAATGGTTATCAAATTGACCACTAAGGGCTCCCAAATCATCAAATCCATTAGACCCAATGACTCAAGTTTACCCAATTCCCTTAGCCTAGGCCAAGAGTAAAAAGAACTACTCCATTATCAAAGGAAACATTTCATCAAACACATGGTGAGCATTACTAAAAGACATATTCAAATTGCAATTAAATTGAAATTAACAAGTACCCACTAACAATTATCAACATACAATCACTCAAACAACAAAATTAATCATGAAAATCATCAATGTAACATTAACAATTCAAGATTCACAACATTCATGAAATGGTATAAAATAACAATTGACAACATAAAACTAACACAAGATCTAAACAAAATTATACTAAGGAATTCAAATTAAGCAATCAAAACTAGTAATTAACAAGATCCAATTCAGAATTCAACAAGGAAAGATCAAATCAAAACTAGATCTAGAGAGGAACAAGGGTTTCCCTCTCTAGAAGAATAAGAACAAAAAACTAGCTAAAAATTGTGTCTAAGTGTGAATGAATGATCCCCCCTTTCTTCCCTAGCATCCTTGGGTCTTTTCCATGCAGAACCAGCTTGAATTTGGGCCTCTTGAGACTCAGAAATTGCCAGGCACGATTTCCTTTAATGAGGTCACGTGCAGCTTATCGCGCATACGCGCCATGCGTGCGTGCGCGCCGATTGATTTTGCGATCCACGCGTGAGCGCCATGTATGCGTGCGCGCCGGTGTGGATTTCTCTAATCCGCGTGGATGCGCTGATCTACGCGCACCGCTTCCAGCTGTCCACATCCACGCGTGCGCGCCCATGCTGAAAATCCCAAAATCCAAATCTTGATGTTCCTTCCTCTTGTGCATGCTTTCTTTCTCTCTTCTAGGCCATTCTTGCCCTATAAATTCTGAAATCACTCAACAAACACATCACGACATCGAATGGTAATAAAAAAGGATCAAAATATAGCAATTTTAAAGCAAAAGCAGCATGTTTTCTATCATGAAGCAATATTAGGAAGAGAACACAAAACCATGCAATTCTTGTGAATAAGTGTGAAAAATATTGACAAAACCCCCCAAATGCTACACAATATAAACCACAAAATTGGGATTTATCAAATCTCCCCACACTTAAACCAAGAATGTCCTCATGCTTAAAAATAAAAAGACCAAAGATCATGGTAAGAAAGGGTTTATGAAGTGCAAATTTCCTAAATGAATGCATGCAACTAATGTAAAGTCATCTATCTACTTGGTCAGGGGTAAATCTATCCTCCAAGAACACATATGAGCATACGGGGTGAAAATAATATGTAATTTATAAATCTTACCAATTTAAACATTCCTATGAAGTGCATATAACTTGCTAGATGAACGCTTGTGAAAGCCGGGAACAAGGAGTTGAGCATCGAACCCTTACCGGAAGTGTATCCGCTTTATTCGCTCAAGTGTATAGGGTTCGTCACTCAATCCTCTTTTAATCATGCTTTCCAAGATTTGTCTTTCATCTAACAATCAACAATTACTTAATGCATGCTTACAAGTATCATGAGGTCTTATTCATGGGTTGTAATGGGGCTAGGGTGAAGGTAAGGATGTATATGGTCAAGTGAGCTTAAAATTCGAATCCTTGATTAACCTAAGATCCCACTAGACACGTAGAACAACCTATACAACTATAATATAATACCTAGCTACCCATGGGTTTCACTTTTCGCATACTTATGCATTCTTTTCAATTCACATCCCATATGCATTGTTATTATTACTTTGTCTTGGGGCATCTTTGTCCCCTTTCATTGCTTCCTCTTTTTTCCATATTTTTGTTTCTTCTATTTTATTTTATTTTATTTTTTTTCATTTTTTCTATTTCTTTTTCTTACATCCTCATATATACACATATAATTTTTTTCTTTTTGGTCCCCTTTTTTTGGGGTTTCATGTACAAAAGTTTCAATGCATATGGTTCAATTATTTAATACATGAGTATGTTTCCAGATCCTAGAATTTTCAATTACAACTACAAATACACCTCTTTACATCTACCCAAGTTCCCAAGTACACCCTCCCAATTGAATGATACACACCTTCACTTACCTAAGCTAATCAAGGATCCAAATCTAGGGACATTCATTGTTTTTCACTTAGGGTTGTTGATGTGCTCTATTTAAGAACAAAGAGGGTTTATCATGGGCTCAAAATTGGTTAGCAATGGTAGATAAAAGGGTTAAGGCCGTTTGGGAAAAGTGACTATTGAAGTGATGGCCTCAATCATGTAAATGCATTCATACATAAAGTAATGGACATATAGAATCAGACAAAGCAAGGATTACAATTATAGAGAGAGAATAATGCACACAAGAATGGGAAATAGTGGTTAGAAGATATAACCACACAATAGGCTCAAAACTCATATGCTTGTGTTCTTAGCTCAATCACTATGTTCTAAAATACATTCTTGAAGCAAGTTTACCGCAAAAAATCTTTCAAAATTGGTAGGGTACCCCAAAACACAATTTCTTAGGGAAGAAGTCATTATTTTGACCAAGTAACCCTATAGAGACTAACTATCATGCAAGGAGTATTTACAAGCAAGACTAACTACACATGCAATGTACTAACTACTAAGTAAAAGTTAAATCCATGGGTGTTGAAAGGAAGAGATTGTTACCCATGGAGATCGGTCGAACGACCTCCCCACACTTAGAATTTAACACGATCCTCCGTGCTACCAACAATTCGCAAAGGGCGGTCGGGACCAGAACCTTCACTGTCCCCTTCATCAGAGCTCCCATTAGTTGGGTTTGAGGTGGACGTGAATATCTTAGGTTCCTCCATGCTGGGGTAACACAACGCAGAAGCTTTTTGATGTAAGTGTATCGGCGTTAGTTGCGCCGCTCATATCTATCAATCTTCCGGTGTAGATCCTCTATCCTTTGATGGGTGGATCTTTACCGTGGTGGTGATGATGAGGTGGAAGGAATAGTAGATGGAGGGGCTATGTCGAGGCTAGGGTTGTTCATTGGAAGCTGTAAGTATTTTCCGCTTGGGACAACATCGCCCTTAGCCGAAATTATAGCCTTCATGTCCATGGCTTCCCAAGGAACACCCAGAGCAGCAACTAAATCAGATACCAATGCTGGAAATGGCAAATTACCCCGGGCATGGACTTGACCCATCGCTTGCTTGACAAGAAGCGAAATGTTCACCAGTCTCTCCGTGAGAACACACCAAACAAGCAAGGCGAGATCTGCCGTGAAGGATGACTTGTCGGTGCTAGGTAGCACATAGTGGGATAGGATCTGGGCCTAAGGTCTAGCTTTTACAGTGAGGAAACATGCGTCAATGCACTTGGGCTGCATCCGGAGTCGACCATGGGTCCAAAATGTCTCTGGTTCAGCAATGACTCGGAGGATCGAGTCCCAATCAAATCCAAACTCTTCTCGCTGACGTAAGACCTCTTGGTAGCCATCCATGTCACTTGTTACTGGTAAGACATTAAGCACTTGCTGAATAGCCTCTTCTGAAACTGAAACTTGCTTCTGGCAAACGTATACCGATTGAAGAGAGGGAAGATGGTAGTTAGTGTAAAATTCTACCATCCACGAGAGGTTGACCTCTTGTGGTTTTCTCAGAAGAAACTCCCATCCTCGCCGTTCAATGCGGGGTAGAATACAAGGAGCAATCTTGTCCGGCGGAGCGAGTAAATGCTCAGTATGATAGTTTCTCTCAACCATGGCGGAGAACACAAGTTCACAGAAGCGGTTGGGGAATCTTGAAGAGTCCTTTGCCGGTTTGCTCTTCTCTTTTTCATCAATAGGAGCGGGTGCCTTCGCCTTTTTAGATAGGGGTTTGGCTCCTAATGAAGAGTGCGCTTTGGAGTTTGACCTTTGGGGTGCCCTCTTTGTGGCTGGTGATGACAAGTCATCTTAGCCTAGTTTTACTAGTTTTTTTTCTTTGTTTTTATTAGGTTTTATGCACTTTCTTGTATTGTAAGTTAGCAATTTGGAGTGGAATTGCATAGTTTCTTTGAATCAATCAACCACCCTTTAATTGATGCAAAATCATGAAGTTTAAACTAAAATTAATTGGTTTTAAATGAATTTTAAGCTTTGTGAATTTTGTGATACTTTGATTGGTTGTTTTGATTACTTGTAGGTGAGGAAAAGAAAAAAATAAGAAAAGCGTAGCCTAAGGAGCATGATCTAAGCAAAGAAAGAAAGCGTGGCACAAGGAAGAGAAGCGTGGCTCAAAGAAGGAGAAGCATGGATGCATTCAAGAAACAAGGGTATAAAGCTCTTGCCAAGAGCTTTATCAAGAGCACATGGAAGAAGGAAGCAAGAGCCAAGCTCTTGCCAAGAACTTGGAAGCTCTTGCCAAGAGCTTTTTCGGGCATGCCTTGAAGAAAATCAAGAAAGAAAAGCTCACTAATGCACTCACCAAGACTTGAACCCATGACCAAAGGGAGAGAGTGAAGCGCTACTTTACAAGAAAAATAAGCCAAAATTGGCTTGTTTTCACTCCATGGGATTCGAACCATGTTCCTCAAGGAAGCAAGGCTTTGTGCGCCACTCATTTGCCAAGGAAAATGGGCAGCTTTTGCACTCCCCAAGGATTGAACCGGGCACCTCAAGGAAGCAAGACTTTGGGCGCTACTCTTGTGCCAAGGAAATTAACTCCACAAGTGCTCCACCCAAGACTTGAACCAAGGACCTCAAGCACAAGTAAAGCTCTTGCCAAGAGCTTTCAAGCTCTTGCAAAGAGCTTTGTTCTCTCGTCACAAGGGAAGGATCGTGCGCACTTAAACAAGGAAGGAAAGCAAAGCTCTTGGCCAAAGCTCTTGCCAAGAGCCGAACCTTCCCCTTGGAGGTACACCATGGGCTGAAAATTGAACTAAAAATCCAAATTAATTCATCTCTTCACCAAATTTTAGAGCCCACTCAAATTCTTAGATCCAATTTAGGAAGTGTATAAATAGGTGTTAGTTTGATTTACAAAGGACCTTTTTACTTACATGGAAATTTTCTTTTGCTTCTTTGAATTTTCATTTTTGTAATTTTGAGAGCTCTTTACTTTGAACTTGGATCTTGGAGAATTAGGAAGGAGAATTGATCTCTCTTCTTCCTTGTTCTTGCTTAAGCACCCTCTACTTTTCATCTTGGATCTTGGGTGGAGAATTGAAGAACTTCTGTTTCAATCTCACCTTGAGATCTCTTGTTTGCTTTTATTGCATAGTTCAGATTCTGTTTACTGCTTCCAGCTTTCTACTACTTCTTCAATTTACTCTTCCATTTGTCTTTTGCAATTGTTCTTGTTAGATCAAGGAGGGATTTGAGATCTAGACTTGTTTTCTAGTCTCTTCCACTCCTGAGATCTTCAACCTCCTTTTAAATTGCTGCAACTAAGCATCAGTCAATTCCTGTTTTAATTCTTCAAGCACTTTTACTTCTCTGTTTGAGATCTATTTAAATTCAATTCATCTTTTGCTCTTCTGTTTGTTGAAATTTACTTCTGCTTGTTTAAATTCTGTAATCCCACTTCCCAATCCCTTTTATAATTCCAGCAATTTACATTTCTTGCACTTTAAGATTCAGTTATTTACATTTCTTGCAATCTAAGTTTCTGCAATTTAATTTACTTGTTCTTTAAGATTCAGCACTTTTATTCTCTGTTCTCTTTAATTTACTGCAATTCTTCCCTCTTTCTTTACAATTCATGCAATTTAGTTTCTGCCAAATACAAATCACTCAACCAATACTTGATTCGCTTGACTAAATCAACCACTAAACTAAAATTGCTCAATCCTTCAATCCCTGTGGGATCGACCTCACTCATGTGAGTTATTATTACTTGATGCGACCCGGTACACTTGCCGGTGAGTTTTGTGTTGGATCGTTTTCCACACATCAGCTGGTTTCCTTGAAGCTTTCTCCTTGCCTTTCTTGGTGGCTGTTCACACCCTGGGTTGAGCTATCCGACCCGAGATGTTCAGATGACAAAGCGACCGACCTCTTCAGGTCAGGCTATCCGACCTCTTCTCAAAGAGGTCGGCCAAATCAACAAGAAAGCCCAATAAAGGGCCCAAATAGAGGAACACGACCCAAATCCACAGGCCGTCGAAGCCAATAGAGATAAGGGCGGTTCCCTTGAAGATAAGCTGACCTTAACTCAAAGAAAAAGATAAGATAAGATAACTAACTTATCTTATCTAGAAAGGTCACTCTACAACTACTATAAATACACTGGAGCACCCAGGTATAACTCATACTCTGATTCTACTAAAAACCTGCTTAATACCCGTGCTAACTTAAGCATCGGAGTCTCTTGCAGGTACCCCCCACCCTCCGGTGACCAAGGATTAGAAGTGCAGCCAGTCCAACAAGTCGGACACAACAGCTTCGGCCGCCACCAGCCAGCCGGACACGTCATCTCCGACCAGTACAGAAGATCTCATCCGAGATCGGCCTACAGTTTCAGGTAACCCTCGGAATATTGGCACCGTTACCGGGGAACCTGGAAGTCATCCCATCCCCATGGCGGACGACCATGACAACGACCACGATTCAGATCTAGAGGACAGAACGCCGCACAAAAACGCGGACGCTACACCAAAAGATACTCCAGAATCTAACGGAGACAAAAACTCATCAAATCCAAGAGTAATAGAAGCACTTCAAAATCGTTTAGAGCAACTTGAAAAAGAAAGCCAGCATCAACAAGAAGTTGGCAAGGATCTACAAAGAGAGGTAAGGCGGCGTCGAGAGCTAGAAGATAAAATCCTACAACTCGAAGCCGATCTTAAAGCAAAGACTACCCGGACCACCCCTGAGGACAATTCACGCAAAGATCAAGATCCATTCACTAGGGACATCATGAAAACTAAAATTCATAAGGACTTCAAACTCCCAGATATGACTCTGTATGATGGCACTACAGATCCCAACCATCACCTCAGCAACTTCAGAAGCAGAATGTACCTCGCCAACGCCTCGGACGCTATCCGCTGCAAAGCTTTTCCAACGACCCCCACGAAGACAAAATTAGATGGTTCGACAACTTACCTCCTAATTCCATCTCAAGCTTTGACGACCTAGCCAAAAAATTCCTGGCCAGATTCTCCATCCAAAAAGATAAGGCTAAGCACGCCCCTAGTCTACTAGGAATCAGGCAAGGAGATCGGGAAAGTCTTCGGAACTACATGGAGAGATTCAACAAAACATGCCTAGACATACAAAGCTTGCCAACAGAGGACGCCATCATGGGCCTCATCAATGGCCTACGAGAGGGACCTTTCAGCTAATCTATATCGAAGAAATATCCCACATCTCTGGATGAGGTGCAGGAGCGAGCGGAAAAATATATCAACATGGAAGAAAACTCTCGGTTGGGAGAAACCTCAAAATTCGGATTCTCCTACCGAGACAAAGATAAAGAATCCAAAAAGAAGGAAGATCGACAAGGGAAAAAATTAAAAAATATCATAATTACACCCCTCTTAGGGTATCCCTGGTAGATGTCTACAAAGAAGCCTGCCATACAGAAAAGATACCCCCAGCTCGACCACTCAAAGGCAAAAGAGGAGGAGGAAATCGGAACGAATACTGTGAATATCACCAAGTCCGAGGGGATTCCACCAACGAATGCTTCGACTTAAAAAACATCATAGAAAAATTAGTAAGAAAAGGAAAACTAGATCGGTTTCTGGCCACCCGAGATGATGATCAAAGAAAGAGAAGAAGGGATGAAGATGTCGGACGAATCAAGCGATCACCTCATATGCCAGAAAGACATGTCCATATGATACACGGAGGATTTACAGGAGGAGGAATCTCCAAATCATCCCGTAAAAGATATCTCAAAGAAGTATATCATGTCGAAGGAAAGGAGGAAGCTCCCGACATCCCTGCAATCACATTCACCAAAGAAGATGCATCCGGTATCATCTCAGGAGAGGACAACCCCATGGTCATCACCATCATACTGGCAAACACCAATCTGCACCGCACATTAATAGATCAAGGGAGCTCCACCGACATCTTATTCAAAACTGCCTTCGACAAGCTCGGCTTAGAAGAAAAGGAGCTTAGAGCATATGCTAACAGCTTATTCGGACTGGGAGATACCCCAGTACAACCGCTGGGATACGTGTCACTACATACAACCTTTGGAAAAGGGAACCAATCTAGAACACTCAAGATAGACTACATCGTGGTCGACGTGAGTTCGGCCTACAATGCCTTAATAGGTCGGACAACACTAAATCAACTCGGCGCAATAGTCTCAACTCCACATCTATGCATGAAATTCGCAACTACAGAAGGGATAGCTACAATAAAAGCAGATCAAAAGATGGCACGCCGCTGTTATAACGAAAGTCTAAACCTCAGAGGTAGAGGAGAAGAGTTTCATACAATTGAGCTTGGTGGAGTTCAGAGACGAGAAGAACTCTATCCACAACTCGAAGGAGAGATAAAGAAAGTTCAGATCGGAGATACCTTAGACAAAACAACTAATATTGGCACGATCCTGAAGGGAGACGCAAAAGAATTACTAGTACAGTTCTTACGAGATAATGTCAATCTCTTCGCATGGAAAGCTGCAGACATGCCAGGCATAGACCCCAAGCTAATGAGTCACAAGTTGGCGGTCTATCCAGGATCTCGGCCGGTACAGTAGAGACGAAGAAAACTTGGGCCAGAACGATCCCAAGCTGTGGAAGAACAGGTACAAGCACTACTGGAGGCAGGATTCATAAGAGAAGTCAAGTACCCACTATGGCTAGCTAACGTCGTCTTGGTGAAAAAATCAAATGGAAAATGGCGAATGTGTACCGACTACACCGATCTCAACAAAGCCTGCCCAAAAGATCCTTACCCACTCCCAAGTATCGACGCTCTGGTAGATGCTTCATCCGGATATAGATACCTCTCATTTATGGATGCATATTCCGGATACAATCAAATCCCCATGTATCCACCAGATCAAGAAAAGACCTCCTTTTTTATGCCAAAAGCAAATTACTACTACAATGGGATGCCTTTCGGTCTCAAGAATGCGGGAGCTACGTATCAAAGGCTAATGAATAAAGTCTTTTTAGATCATTGATAAACCACTATTTTATGGTTTATCTTGTGCTCAATTGAGTGGATTTCATCGACTCTTTACCCACTTATTCATATTAATTGCATGGTTTTACATTTGCCTTCCCAATTATGTGCTTTGATTGAAAACATGCTTCTTTGATCTTATATTTGCTTATTATTAATCCTCTCTTATTACCATTAGATGCCTTGATATATGTGTTAAGTGTTTTCAGATATTATAAGGCAGGAATGGCTTGGAGGATGGGAAGAAAGCATGCAAAAGTGGAAGGAATGCAAGAAGTTGGAGAAATTGCTAAGCTGTCCAGCCTGACCTCTCTGCACTCAAACGGCTATAACTTTAGCTACAGAGGTCCAAACGATGCGGTTCCAGTTGCGTTGGAAAGCTAACGTCCGGAGCTTTGATTTGATATATAATAAGCTATAGTTCCCCTGACGCTAGGCAACGCGACCGCGTGATTCATGCGGCCGCGTCGCAGTGACGGAAATCAGCGTGTTTGAATTCTTCTCCAGCGATTTCTGGGCTGTTTTCGACCTAGTTCTCGGCCCAGAAAACACAGATTAGAGGCTATAAAGTGGGGGAATGCACTCATTCATAAAGAGGCTCTCACACATTCACAATTTTAGGAGTAGATGTAGTTTTTAGAGAGAGAGGTTCTCTCCTCTCTCTTAGGATTAGGATTTAGGATTTCTCTTAGTTTTAGGAGTGACTCTAAAATCCCAGGTTCAATGTTCTTTTATTTCTTTTCTCAATTTTGTTTATGACTCTCTATGTTTAGATTGATTTTCTATTTAATATATTTTTGAGGTATTTCAGACTTATGATTGCTCCTTTTTATTATATAAATAATTTGAATTTTTCTCTTTTGGCTTTGGTTGAGACCTTGGTAACTCTTGAGTTATCAAACTCATTGTTGATTGAAAATTGGAATTAATTTGTCCACTTAACTTACCTTCATAGTTAGAGGTTAATAAGGTGGGGGAAGAATCCAATTCTCATCACAATTGATAAGGATAACTAGGATAGGACCTCCAGTTCTCCATACCTTGCCAAGAGATTTTATTATTGTTAATTTATTTTACTTGTCATTTAAATATACCTGTGCACATTGCCCAAACTCCAAATTTCTCAAACCCCCAAATTTACAATCTCCATAACCAATAATAAGAAATACCTCCCTGCAATTCCTTGAGAAGACGACCCGAGGTTTGAATACTCGGTTATCAATTTCAAAGGGGTTTGTTACTTGTGACAACCAAAACGTTTGCACGAAGGGATTTTTGTCGGTTTAGAGACTATATCTACAACGCGACTATTTTTATGACATTCTTTACTGGCAAAAATCCTAACGTCAAAATGGCGCCGTTGCCGGGGAATTGCAAACGTGTGCCTTATTATTGGTTATTGTAAATATTTTTTTTATTTTTGTTTGTTTATTTATTTTTATTTTTGTTTTTATTTTTCCTTTTCCATAAATTAAGAGGTTATTTGTTTTTATTTAGTTATTAAAAAAAAATTTTTTAGTGTTTATCTTGATCTTCAAGTTGTTCTTCACGTTCATCTTGACCTTCAAGCTGTTCTTAGTTGTTTTCTTCGTTTTGATCTAAAAATTTGAAATTTGGTGTCATTTTATTGTTTTTCTCTTTCCTCATTAAATTCAAAAATATTTTTAATTAATTTTTTTTCGAAAAAAAAAATTTCATATTTTTACTTTTAAAATTTTTATCTTATCTTATCTTATTTCAAAAAAATCAAATTTCAAAAATTCAAATTTAAAAATTTTTCAAAATTCAAATTTAAAAATTTTTCAAATTTCAAATATGAAAAAAAATTCAAATTTCAAAAATTTAAAATTCAAAGTTTCAAATTTCAAATTTCAAAATTTAATTTTCAAATTCAAAATTTAAATAACCTTTTAATTTAAATTTGTTTTTATTTTATTTTTAATTTTTATTCACTACTATGAACTCTCACCCCTCTGGCTATGAGTCTGGTTACAATAATGTTGCAGGAAGAAGAAATTACAATGAGAACAGGCATCAACATTGGAACAATCAAAGATGGGAGGAGCCATAAGGATTTGATCAACCCTCATGGCAACAACCACCTCCAGTGATTATCAACCACCACCACCATATGCCTATGAACCCTTTCCTCAACACAACTTGGGACCGCCATACTCACAAGCCTCTTTCCACCATTCACCTCCATATGACCCTAACCCTCAACCACCATACCAACCACCTTATGAACCAAATGAACCATACATAGATCCACCCCAAACCTCTATGGAGAGAGCACTTACCGATCTAAACTCTACTATACGAGCTCTCGCCGCCCAAATCAGACCACCAAATACCTTTAACAATCAACCCTCAAGCTCTAGTGCACTTCCTTTTCAATCACAGAATGATCTCCCCATCCCACCACCACCTCAATATCTGCCATCTCCATATCCATCAATCCAAGAGCACTATGATCCTACCTATGATAACCGAGTGCATCAAGAGACAAAGGATCGTTTCAAGGAAACAGTGGATCGATTTCAGGCAACCACTCAACAACTGGAGCAAGCATTAATTCAATGGGCTTCTAGGCGCTCAAATATACAAGGATCAGCCACAGCTCCATGTGGACGGTCTAGTGAAGAGCGTAGCATGAAGGAGATACCAGAAACCCCAGTGGACAAGACAGAGAATGAATTCGTACTAGAACAAGTAGAAGACGCTGTCATTATTCAAGAAGAAGAAGTGGTTGAAGACTTAGGAGATGCAGAACCTCCATGGGAAAGTCCAGTCATAGAACCCCCTTCCAAGATGTTTGAAATTGATGCTAAGGAGGGTGTACAACCTCCAAGGCATATCACATTTGAAGACTTGGAAGAGGTTGATCAAGAAATGGAGATTCAAGAAGAAGAAGCACAACCTCCCATGCCCTTGGAAAGCAATGAAGAGGAGATTAAATTGGAAGAGAGCTGCCAAGAGAAAGAGGTTGAAATTGAAGAAGCTTGCAAAGAGGTGGTTATTATCAGAGAAGAGCACAAGGGAGTGGAGCTTGCAATTTCATTAAAAATACCTCCCCCTAAGTTGCCATCATCCTTCACAACATTCAAGTGGGTAAATTTCATATCCCATAGCTTTCTGATCCCACTTGAATATGGGCTACTGGAGACGGATGGTCAACTTAGAGCTCTTTGTGGCATTAAGAGTAAGAGGAAGATGGTCAGTGGTAAGAATTGTCCTGCAAGGTTCACCATGGTTGGATGCTTTAAGTTTAAACGCAAAGGTTGGTATAAAGCTCAATTGAATGGGTCTAGGAAGTTGTTTGGATACCTCAATGAGAATTCAGATTGCTTGCCACCCAGATAGAATCATGATGATCAACAAAAAAATGGGTGTAAAAGTAAAGTTTGGGATCCTGGAATCTATTCTGGCATTTGTCACCCTGGGAGCCTAAGAATCTGTTTGAAGCTTCTTAAGGGCTTTACATGCTTAGTTTGGGACCCCGGAGGACACTGGAATCACAAACATTGGTGGAGATTCCTGGATGAGTTCAAGCACAAGCCACCATAACAGGAAGCTCACCAAATGTCCAACTTAAGGACTTTAACTAAAAGTGCTAGGTGGGAGACAACCCACCATGGTATGATCGTCCTTTTTCATTTTTATTTAGTTTTATTTGTTTTTGAATTTTATTTTATTTTTTTATATTGAACCTGGAGTTTTGCATCACATTTATATTAACACTGCATTATGCATTTTTCAGATTACAAAAAAAAAAAATTTTCGCTACGCGACGCGATCGCTTCAGCGACGCGTCCGCATCACAGGAAGAGTAAAGAAAAATCAAAATGAACAGAGAGTTTCGCAGGAGCAAGGCTGGAGGCGTGCCAGTGGCACAATTCGTCCCAAGCGACCGCATCGCTGACGCGTCCGCGTCGCAAGGGAATACTGGCCTCCCACGCGACCGCGTGCACCACGCGGCCGCGTGACCTGGATTTCGACGTCAAAGGGTGCATGGCCGAGAGTTGAGCTGGAGTTGGGCTGGAATCGTGCTGAAAGCCCAAGCCTCCCCACGCGAACGCGTGCCCCACGCGTCCGCATCATATCCCCATGATGGCCACTCACGCGATCGCGTCAACCACGCGACCGCGTCACCCTGGATTTTGGCAATACTGAGTTTTGAACAGAGAGTTGTGCGACCGCGAGGCTGCACTCGCGCCACTAGCACAAATCAAAGTCACGCGATCGCGTGCCCCACGCGTCCGCGTCACCCAACCTTATCGCGCACCACGCGACCGCGTCACCCACGCGACCGCGTTGCCAGCGTCGCACAACCTATCCAGAATAGTGCCAATTTTCTTATCTTCTCTTTTCTAATCCTAATTTCTTCCTTCTCTCTCCTTTCTCACTTTCTTTTTCTTCTTCTCATCCTTTTTCCCTCTCATTTTATTTTACTTCATTTATTTACGTATTTCATTCATTGCATTATTCTCATTGGTGTTGGAGTTTTATTTGGATAAGTGCCTTATTTTATTTGAGCACGTGGCTACTCGGAGAAGAGATTTGACAATTGACATTTACTTATGATTCTCATATACATTTGGATTACATTATTTTCATCCCTATTTTAACTTGCACACCCAATGTATTTGGGATTATCATTCACAATTGTCATCATTACACATGCTCTTTAATTTGGCATATTTATTACTTGATGCTTGAGCTATGCTTCTCATGCCTATTATTTGCATGTTTTTACCCTCTTGCATCTAATTATTTTGAATTGCCCTTTTTAATCCTTATTGTTGTCTTTCCTACATGTTGTAGCTACCATGTAGATGAACTATCATCTTTCCTGTGGTATTCCTTATCACTTGGAATTTCCTCCCTTCCGGTCTTAGTTTTCTATATTCTACACTCTTCTTTTTTCTTCTTCCTTAGGCATGGGTACCAAGAAAGGAAAAGAGAAGGCCACTGACAAGACACCAGCAAGGAAAGGAACCAAGAGATCTCCACCTAGGGGGCCTCCATCTACAAGCGTCAGTTGGAGCAACCCATCCACCTGCACATCTCAGCATGCACCGAGGACGGTGCAATCTTTAAGCGTGGGGAGGTCGATACCGATCTCCATGGGTTAGTTATTTCTTGACTCAACACCAAAATTTTTATTTTATTTGTTTGTTCATTGTTGCATTTGCATATTTGATTGCATATTTGTTTGATTTTTTTGCATATTTTACCACTTGGTTGAAGTAATATTTTCTTTTTTAAGAAAATTTTTAGAGAATTTCACTAATTTGAATAAAATTTAATGTTACACTTGTTTGAAGAAATATTATACTGGAACATGGTTTAGAGCTCGAACACACAAAACCTGTGAGATTTTTGAGCCTATTTGAATTGGTTGCATTTTACCAACCAATATTTTATTTTTGATGTGTGTTTTTCTCTCTAAAATTGTGATCTTTGTCTTGCTTAATTCTATATTTCCGTGGTTTAATGTATGCATGCACTTACATGATTGAGGCCTTTGTTTCACTAAGCTTAGATACCCATATGGCCTTACCTTTCATTATCCCTTGCAAACCAATGTTGAGCCTATTTAACCCCTTTGTTTTTTACTTTAGCACATCATTAACTCTAAGCGGAAAACAATAATGTCCTTAATTTGAATCCTTAGTTAGCTTAGAATAGTGAGAGTGCTTATGATTTAAGTGTGGGAAATTGGGTTTGGAAATATTTGGTTTGAGAATTGAGTATGTTAGAATTTTCTAAAAATGTGAAAGAAATGTTTAGGACATGTTCATGCATTCAATAAATTAATCATATGCATTGAGAAAAACAAAAGAAAAATATATATATATATATATATTATATATATATATATTATATATATATATATATATATATAAAAGAGAAAAAAGAGAGAAAAAGAAAAGAAAAAGAGCGATTAAGTAAAAGGGGACAAAATGCCCCAAAGTAAGTGGTGAAAGCAATGCATATGAGTTGTGCTTGAAACTAGAATGCATGAATATGTGGGAAACATGGTTAATGGATGGTTAGATGTTGTATTATGATTACATGGATTGTTTAAGTTAGGTGGGAAAAGTTTAAAGTTAATTAAGGATTCAGATTTTAGTCCACTTGACCAAATACAATCCTACCTTGACCCTAACCCCATTACAACCCTTAAAAGACCTCTTGATTTGTGTATTTATGCATTAAATTTTTGTTGATTGGTAGAAGAAAAACAAAACTTAGAAAGCAAGGTTAGTAGAGAATTAAGAGAATTGAACCTTAAACACTTGAGTGACTAGAGTGTATACACTACCAGTAAGGGTTCGATGCTCAATTCCTTGTTCCCGGCTTTCATAAGCTATTTTCTTCTTACAAGTCTATTTGTGCTTCATTTTTATGATTTGAATTAGTGAAATCCAGTTCATATTTGTTCTTGAAAGATTTGTTTATTTTCAACCAAGTAGGTAGAATCATTTCACATTTAGTTGCATTCATATAGATAGGATTGCATTTCATACATTCTATCATTCCTCTTCACCTTTATAGCTTCTCTTGAGCTTAGCATGAGGACATGCTAGTGTTTAAGTGTGGGGAGGTTGATAAAACACTATTTTATGGTTTATCTTGTGCTCAATTGAGTAGATTTCATCAACTCTTTACCCACTTATTCATATTAATTGCATGGTTTTACATTTGCCTTCCCAATTATGTGCTTTGATTGAAAACATGCTTCTTCGATCTTATATTTGCTTATTATTAATCCTCTCTTATTACCATTAGATGCCTTGATATGTGTGTTAAGTGTTTTCAGATATTATAAGGCAGGAATGGCTTGGAGGATGGGAAGAAAGCATGCAAAAGTGGAAGGAATGCAAGAAGTTGGAGAAATTGCTAAGCTGTCCAGCCTAACCTCTCTGCACTCAAACGGCTATAACTTTAGCTACAGAGGTCCAAACGACGTGTTTCAGTTGCGTTGGAAAGCTAACGTCCGGAGCTTCGATTTGATATATAATATGCTATAGTTCCCCTGAAGCTAGGCGACGCGACCGCGTGATCCATGCGGCCACGTCGCAGTGACGGAAATCAGCGTGTTTGAATTCTTCTCCAGCGATTTCTGGGCTATTTTCGACCCAGTTCTCAGCCCAGAAAACACAGATTAGAGGCTATAAAATGGGGAAATGCACTCATTCATAAAGAGGCTCTCATACATTCACAATTTTAGGAGTAGATGTAGTTTTTAGAGAGAGAGGTTCTCTCCTCTCTCATAGGATTAGGATTTAGGATTTCTTTTAGTTTTAGGAGTGACTCTCAAATTCCAGGTTCAATGTTCTTTTATTTCTTTTCTCAATTTTGTTTATGACTCTCTATGTTTAGATTGATTTTCTATTTAATATATTTTTGAGGTATTTCAGACTTATGATTGCTCCTTTTTATTATATAAATAATTTGGATTTTTCTCTTTTGGCTTTGGTTGAGACCTTGGTAACTCTTGAGTTATCAAACTCATTGTTGATTGAAAATTGGAATTAATTTGTCCACTTAACTTACCTTCATAATTAGAGGTTAATAAGGTGGGGGAAGAATCCAATTCTCATCACAATTGATAAGGATAACTAGGATAGGACCTCCAGTTCTCCATACCTTGCCAAGAGATTTTATTATTGTTAATTTATTTTACTTGTCATTTAAATATACCTGTGCACATTGCCCAAACTCCAAATTTCTCAAACCCCCAAATTTACAATCTCCATAACCAATAATAAGAAATACCTCCCTGCAGTTCCTTGAGAAGACGACCCGAGGTTTGAATACTCGGTTATCAATTTCAAAGGGGTTTGTTACTTGTGACAACCAAAATGTTTGCACGAAGGGATTTTTGTCGGTTTAGAGACTATATCTACAACGCGACTGTTTTTATGACATTCTTTACTGGCAAAAATCCTAACGTCAATCATATCGGAAAAATCATGGAAGTCTATGTGGATGACATGTTAATAAAGACACAAAGCGAAGAGACATTACTGTCCGACCTGGCTCAAGTATTCGACATTATAAGGAAGCATGACATGCGACTCAATCCTGCAAAATGCACCTTTACAGTAGAAGCGGACAAATTCTTAGTTTTCATACTCACACAAAGAGGAATTGAAGCAAATCCGGATAAATGCCAGGCCATACTCAACATGAAGAGCCCAACTTGTGTTTGAGAGGTACAACAACTCAATGGGAGATTAGCGGCCTTATTCAGATTCTTAGCGGGATCAGCGATAAGATCTCTCCCCTTCTATGCCACTTTAAGGAAAGGAAAGAAGTTCGAATGGACAATGGAATGTGAGCAAGCCTTCCAGGATTTCAAAAATTTCCTGGGACGACCACCTATCCTAACTCGACCACGAGAGGAAGAACCACTCGTATTATACCTTGTGGTAGGAAATCAGGCAGTAGCCTCAGCACTGGTTCGAGAGGACGACAAAAGGCAATAACCTGTATACTTCATTAGTAAAGCGCTGCAGGGATTCGAGCTGAACTACCAAAAAATAGAAAAGTTCGCCTACACTCTCATACTGACATCTCGACTACTTTGCCTGTACTTCCAGGCTCACACCATTAAGGTTCGGACTGACCAGCCCATAAAAGGGATACTACAGAAAACAGATCTAGCAGGCAGAATTTTACAATGGGCAGTCGAGTTATCCGAGTTCGACCTCCAATATGCAGCTCGGACAGCCATCAAATCACAATACTTGGCCAACTTCATTGCAGAATTCACAGATACCCTGGAAACCCCCAAAGAATGGAATCTCTGCGTGGACGGGTTTTCAAATAAGACTAGAAGCGGCGCATGTGTGATAATAGAAAGCAACCAAGGAACCTAAGTTGAGCTTTCCCTCAAATTTGGGTTCTCGGCCTCAAACAACCCGGCAGAATATGAAGCGTTACTAGCTGGTTTGAAGCTGGCTAAGGAGGTTGGAGCTCAAAAACTCAACATCTTCAGCGATTCACAAGTAGTCACCTCACAAATAACAGGGAGATACCAAGCCAAAGAACCCAACATGAAAAAATATTTGGATAAAACCAAGGAACAACTCGGACAACTCGGGGAATATAAGATCTGCCACATACCCCGCGAACAAAATGCCCGAGCTGATGCACTCTCAAAACTAGCCAGCACCAAGCCAGGGGGCAACAATAGAAGCCTCATCCAGGAAATGCTGCAGAATCCATCAATCTCGGAAGAGGAAAAAGTCCTAGCCATAACAAGTCAGGATCAAGGATGGATGACCCCCATAATTAATTACCTCAAAACAAAAACATTCCCCACAAATGAGAAGGAGGCAAAGAGGTTAAAACGGGAGGCCCAGTACTACACCATCATAAACAACACCTTATATAAAATAGGGATTTCAATACCACTACTAAAATGTGTGCCGACCTCCAACACAAGGGAAGTTTTAGAGGAAGTACACAGTGGCATTTGTGGTAATCATCTCGGAGCACAAGCTCTCACCAAAAAAGTACTCCGGGCGGGATTTTATTGGCCAACTCTACAAAAGGAAGCTATAGAGTTTGTAAGGACATGCCCACCATGCCAGAAACATGCCAACTTTCACATCGCCCCGCCAGAAGAGCTCATCAGCGTAACATCGCCTTGGCCATTTGCAAAATGGGGACTCGATCTTCTCGGACCCTTTCTCCAAGGATCGGAACAAGTTAAATTCCTTATAGTCGGGGTAGACTATTTCACAAAGTGGATCGAGGCAGAGCCCCTAGCCAACGCCACTGCTCAAAGGAGCCAGAAATTCCTATATAGGAATATTGTCACAAGGTTTGGGGTTCCATACTCCATCACTACAGACAATGGCACCCAATTCACAGACGCGGGCTTCAGAAAGTTTGTAGTCGACTTAAACATAAAACACCAGTTCACCTCCGTTGAACATCCCCAAGCCAATGGACAAGCCGAAGCGGCCAACAAAGTCATATTGGCTGGGCTGAAACGGAGACTGCAAGATGCAAAGGGAGCCTGGGCCGAAGAACTTTCACAAGTCCTATGGGAATATCGAACAACACCACATTCCACCACAAACGAATCACCATTTCGACTAGCATACGGAGTGGAGGCAATGATCCCAGTAGAGGTCGAGGAAAGGTCGCCTAGAGTAGTTCATTACAATGAGGAAGCCAACTCCCAACTTCAAAGGGAAGAGCTCGACCTACTTCCTGAAATCCAAGAAAAAGCTCGGATCAGGGAAGAAGCATTAAAACGTCGAATGGCTTCCAGATATAATCAAAACGTAGTGCTGAGAGGTTTTACTGAGAATGATCTCATCCTAATCCAAAATCATATTGGAACAACTCGACCCGGAGAAGGAAAGCTGGCAGCAAACTGGAAAGGATCCTACCGAGTCATAGAAGTACTTGGGAAGGGCTACTACAGACTATCCGAACTCGAGGGACGAGAGCTTCTCAGATTATATCACGCTTGCAACCTAAGAAGGTACTATAGCTAGAGAAGGTAAAAGATCTCATCATAGGATGCACTCTTTTTCCTTAAAAGATTTTTTAATGAGGCACCAAGTTGAGATTCAGAAATTATCAAACTTAAAGGGATGAAAAAACTCTCACATGTACATATTTGCACTTTCTTTTAAATAAAACATATTTTAGATATTCTACAAATTTTCAAGACGCATTAATCTGAAGCATTCATCGTCCAATTATAAAGCAACAGATCGGCAGAAAAGTGAAAAATAGATTCACTGCACGATCACGATAAAGACCAATAGAGATGAAAACGCGATTCATCTAAAGGTTAACCAAACAAAGATATAAACCACCTTCTACAAATCAGCAAGATTAACACAAAATAATGCAAGAAGTTATCGAAAGTGATCCGGAAAAAGAACCTGACGAGGTCTTATGGATTGCTAAATAATAACTTAAAGACTGGCCGACGTTAAAAAGTTGGACCAAGTCAACCCAAGTTATCAGCAAATCCCTGGAAAGAGGTCTGGCCAACCCTATAAAAGAGGAATTGCTATAACTTAGAAGAGATCGACATGATGAAGTTGGTCTCCTACGAAAAACAAGTTATAAAAAGTAATCCCTGAAAGAGACCTGACAAAGGTCCATGAAAGAGGATTACAAAATAACTTAGAAGAGATCGACATAAAGAAGTCGGTCTCCTACAACGAACAAGTTATAAAAGTAATCCCTGAAAGAGACCTGACAAAGGTCCAAGAAAGAGGATTACAAAATAACTTAGAAGAGATCGACATAAAGAAGTCGGTCTCCTACAACGGACAAGTTATAAAAGTAATCCTCGAAAGAGACCTGACAAAGGTCCAAGAAAGAGGATTACAAAATAACTTAGAAGAGATCGACATAAAGAAGTCGGTTTCCTACAACGGACAAGTTGTAAAAGTAATCCCTGAAAGAAACCTGACAAATATCCAAGAACGAGGATTACAAGATAACTTAGAAGAGATCGACATAAAGAAGTTGGTCTCCTACAACAAACAAGTTATAAAAAGTAATCCCTGAAAGAGACCTGACAAACGTCCAAGAAAGAGGATTACAAAATAACTTAGAAGAGATCGACATAAAGAAGTCGGTCTCCTACAACAAACAAGTTATAAAAAGTAATCCCTGAAAGAGACCTGACAAAGGTCTAAGAAAGAGGATTACAAAATAACTTAGAAGAGATCGACATAAAGAAGTCGGTCTCCTACAACAAACAAGTTATAAAAAGTAGTCCCTGAAAGAGACCTGACAAAGGTCCAAAAAAGAGGATTACAAAAATAACTTGGAAAAGGACAACACAAAGAAGTCGATCTCCTACAACAGACAAGTTATAAAAGTAGTCCCTGAAAGAGACCTGACAAAGGTCCAAAAAAGAGGACTACAAAAATAACTGGAAAGAGGACCAACGTAAAGAAATCGGTTATGGATGGCCAGAAATAAATACAAGTAAGAGCCAGAAAACCGAAATACGAGTTGGATCCACACATCCATAAAGGATCCAAGCTACAAGCAATAAGTACAAAGCAATCCAAAGAGGCCGAGCAGCAAGGCTTCAGCATTCTCAAAACCCAGAAAGGTGCCGAGACAAGTGCAAACTAGCATGATATAAAATACAATATTATAAACAAGCTTCAGGATCAGGCCCAAAGCTTGAAAGCTACTTGTTGTTTCAAAATGAAAAGTTGCTAAACAAGCAACCAGAAGGAGTATCAACAGTCAGCAAAATATTCAAATTACAGAATAAAGAGTTTAAAAGCCCACAAGTCAGGCTATCTACACAAACATCCAAGAAAAATCAGCTAAGATCGGGAGCCTTCTCGGTAGCATCAGTTTGGGGTGAAGGAGGGCGAGCTTGGAGAGGCACTGCATCCACCGTACCATCGTCCCTATTCAGAATTTGACAATCAGGAACTAATTCTGGGCGAGCAATCCCCGCAGGAGGAACTATAGAGGTCGACACTTTAGCAGCAGGCGTAGAGGGAGGTTCGACATCATCATCATCTTGGTCGTCGGGGACAATATTACCATCCATCACAATGTTGTCCAAGCTAAAAAGAGTAAGATCAACCTCAGGAGCGAGAACTTGAACCTGCTCCTTCAAATTATCATAAGCAGCGTTCACGCTGCCGACAAGGTGACCTTGGAGCTCGGAATAGTCAACTCGGGCAGACTCCAACTCCTCCCTTAGACATATCACCTCCCAATAAGATGTGACATAACTATCTTTGTGCGTCAATGCAGTGTCCTCGGCCAATCTCACAGAAGCCGCCAGGGCAAGAGAGCTAGCCTTTTTGTTCTCCAGATCCTTCTCCAGTTTGGCTACTTTCACCTCAAGCTCCTCTTTCAAGCCTTTCATCCGGTCGAATTCCTGTTTTGCCTCCTCCATGGAGGCTTTGGTGGCATGGAGAGGAAGATTTTGAGCCGTTCGGTACAAGGCAGCTCCCATATGTGCCATTTTTACACTACTCCGAGTTATAAAGTCCAAATGATGAAGAAGTGATACATCATCCATAGCGAGGACACTGTATGGACCGATCTGCTGATCTACGAACTCGACCGCGTCAAAATCAGGAGCATCAAGGTTGAAAGGCTCAATTATTTTTTGTTTCTTGTTGGGAGGAGCACCAGAAGTAGCAACGGAAGACTGCGGAGGCTCGGCCAGGCAAACCCTAGGAGTGGGAATTACCCTCCTCGGGCCAGGAGAACTCAGCACGGGCGGCTTCACCGGAACTTGAGAAGATCCCTCTCCGGCCACCTTGGCCGAGATATTTTGAGCAGCTGCAGCCTTCTTTGCTTTCTTGTAGGCCTTCATGGAATCGTTGTTTTTCGACATCTCTGAAAATACAGAATCAACCACAGCAATGGGTTACAATCACAAAAAGAAGAAGCAAAACTAAAAAGCAAGTATAGAAACAAGTCAGGCCGTACCCAAAGCAGTTCGAATCAAAGATGGATCACTCAAAAATCTTTTCGTATCAAGATGGGGTGGTTCCCCCCCATAAATCTTCAAGAACAATTACAAAAGCCCGCTCAACCTGGTCAAGCATCTCCCATGTATAGCGAGACACTCTCACATTCTTTTGCCATTCTAGAGGAAAGGTAGGCTCATCATTTTCATCAAGAAAAAAGGGTGGGCCCCCTCAACAGCACGGACTCGGAAGAAATAATTCTTAAAATCTTTAAAAGACTCATCGTACATGGCAAAAACTTTATGCCACTTGGCCGACCTGAAAGAAACCCAGGAAGCTTTCTTTTTGGAAGACCCTCCGGGCTTGGCAGAAACAAAAAGATAGAGAAAAAGAGTCTGAGAAGGTGTTATGCCTAACTCTTGGCAAAGTAGCTGAAAAATCTTGATAAAACCCCAGGAATTCGGATGAAGCTGGGAAGGGGCAATATTAAACGACCACAACAAGTCGGTCTCGAAAGCAATAAAAGGAAAGGTAATGTCCAACTAGCTGAAGAAATATTCATAGGCGTAGAAAAAGGGACGCTCCCCCTCGACAGAAGTAGGAAAGTAAACCCTCTCGTCAGATTCGGGCGCCACAAGCTCATAATCTCTCTCTCGGGCACCACCACCATAAACCCTATGACGTTTCCTCAGCTCTACACAAAACTCAGCATCCACAACAGAGACACACATTAAGACAAGGGAGTCCAGCCAATCGGACATCCCCTCGGGAACTTTAGAAGACATCTCTACAATGTTATGACGAGAAGACATGAGGCCAACTAATCTTACAATAAGAAAAGAAGATTGGATTACTAAAAAACATCTCAGACGAGGGGCAAAACAACTCGACTAATATGATACAGAAGAACAACCAGAAAAGGAAAACCCCAAGACTCAAACCAAAGCCTTGGGGCATCCTTTGGAGGCAATAACAAAGCAAGGATTCAGGAAAAATCTACAGTTTACGTCCATCTCTCAAACAAGAAAAGTTAAATCACAAACATTTCAGAAAGTCAAAACACAAAAAGTCATCAAAGCCACTATCTTTTTACAGTCTATCAGCAAAAAGCATCGACAACATCAAACACGCCAAGCGGAAATCGTCAAAGGTACAACCTTTTTTCAGAATCAAACAAAATCATCATCAAAGGCACAAACAGAAATGGTGATAATATGCAAAAGCCTTAAGAACATCAAGCAACAGGAAAGATGAAAATGTTCATGCAAAAGGGTGAAGAAACTCCCAGAACACACATTACAACAGTAATCAGGCACAACAAAAGCAGAAAGATCCAAACTTTCTCCAAACAAAATCAAAACTTTCTCAAAACCAGACAGGAAAATGACGTGAGAAAGGAAGAAAAACTAACCTGAACAAAGAAAGAAGCTTCAAAGGAGATTGGAGATGGAAAGATGGAATCACCCAGAGAATCGCCAAAATGATGCTGAGGCAAAATGCAAGCGAAAACAGAAAGTGAGAGAGTGAAGGGAGAAGTTACGAAGAAAGACGAAGAAGAGAAACCGTTTTTCGATCGTGAATTTCGAAAATAAAAGCCAAAGAAACGGGCAATCAAAACCAATTAATGAAGGTATTTAAAGCTTCGCATATTCCCAAAGCTAAAGCGCCGATATAAAAATGCGCGCTTGATAAACCACTATTTTATGGTTTATCTTGTGCTCAATTGAGTGGTTTTTATTAACTCTTTACCCACTTATTCATACTATTTGCATGGTTTTACATTTGCCTTCCTAATAATGTGCTTTGATTGAAAACATGCTTCTTTGATCTTATTTTTGCTTATTATTAATCCTCTCTTATTACCATTAGATGCCTTGATATGTGTGTTAAGTGTTTTCAGATATTATAAGGCAGGAATGGCTTGGAGGATGGGAAGAAAGCATGCAAAAGTGGAAGGAAGGCAAGAAGTTGGAGAAATTGCTAAGCTGTCCAACCTGACCTCTTCGCACTCAAACGGCTATAACTTTAGCTACAGAGGTCCAAACGACGCGGTACCAGTTGCGTTGGAAAGCTAGCGTCTGGGGCTTCGATTTGATATATAATATGCTATAGTTCCCTTGATGCTAGGCGACGCGACCGCGTGATCCATGCGGCCGCGTTGCAGTGACGGAAATCCAGCGTGGCAAAATTCGAAACCAGCGAATTTTGGACTGTTTTTGACCCAGTTTGCGGCCCAGAAAACACAGATTAGAGGCTATAAAGTGGGGGAATGCATCCATACATAGGAGGCTCTCATAATTCACAATTTTAGGAGTAGATATAGTTTTTAGAGAGAGAGGTTCTCTCCTCTCTCTTAGGATTAGGATTTAGGACTTCTCTTAGTTTTAGGAGTGACTCTCAATCCAGGTTCAATGTTCTTTTATTTATTTTTCCATGTTTGTCTATGTCAGATTTAAGTTCTTTTGTTAATGCAATTTGAGGTATTTCAGTTTAATATTGCTTTCTTTTATTTACATGATTATTGCTTCCCATCTGAAGGAATTTTTTTTTATTCCAGTAGATTTACTTTTCCCCTTTTGGCTTTGGTTAAGAAATCAGTAACTCAGGAGTTATTCAATTCAACAGCATAATTGATAACTGTTATCTTTGCTAATTGAACTGAGCTTCAATAATCCCAACCTTTTCTTAGGAAATAAATAGGATTCGAAGATCAAACTAATTAGTCCCTTGACTTTCCTTTACTTTAGTAAAGGTTGACTAAGTGGAATTAAGATTCAACTTTCATTGTTATTGATAAGAATAACTAAGTCTAGACTCCCAATTTCTTATACCTTGCCAAGAGATTTTATTATTATTATTTTATTTTACTTGTCATATAACATATTCCCACCTTACTTCCAAAACCCCCAATTTACAATCTTCATAACCAATAATAAGAACATACTTCCCTGCAATTCCTTGAGAAGACGACCCGAGGTTTGAATACTCGGTTATCAATTTCAAAGGGGTTTGTTACTTGTGACAACCAAAACATTTGTACAAAGGGATTTTTGTCGGTTTAGAGACTATATCTACAACGCGACTATTTTTATGACATTCTTTACTGGCAAAAATCCTAACGTCAAAATGGCGCCGTTGCCGGGGAATTGCAAACGTGTGCCTTATTATTGGTTATTGTAAATATTTTTTGCCTTTTGTTTGTTTATTTGTTTTTATTTTTGTTTTTATTTTTGTTTTTATTTTTGCTTTTCCATAAATTAAGAGGTTATTTGTTTTTATTTAGTCATTAAAAAAATTTTTCAAAAAAATTTGTTCTTAGTGTTCATCTTGATCTTCAAGTTGTTCTTCACGTTCATCTTGACCTTCAAGCTGTTGTTAGTTGTTTTCTTCGTTTTGATCTAAAAATTTAAAATTTGGTGTCATTTTATTGTTTTTCTCTTTCCTCATTAAATTCAAAAATATTTTTAATTAATTTTTTTTTCGAAAAAAAAAAATTTCAGATTTTTATTTTTAAAATTTTTATCTTATCTTATCTTATTTCAAAAATCAAATTTCAAAATTCAAATTTCAAAATTTCAAATTTCAAATTTCAAAATTTAATTTTCAAATTCAAAATTTAAATAACCTTTTAATTTAAATTTATTTTTATTTTCATTTTTAATTTTTATTTTGCTACTATGAAGTCTCACCCCTTTGACTATGAGTCTGGTTACAATTATGTTGCAGGAAGAAGAAATTTCAATGAGAACAGGCATCAAGGTTGGAACAATCAAAGATGGGAGGAGCCACAAGGATTTGATCAACCCTCATGGCAACAACCACCTCCAGTGGACTATCAACAACCACCACCATATGCCTATGAACCCTTTCCTCAACATGACTTTGGACCGCCATACTCACAAGCCCCTTTTCGCCATTCACCTCCATATGACCCTAACCCTCAACCACCATACCAACCACCTTATGAGCCATATGAACCATATATAGAACCACCCCAATTCCAACCCAATTACTCCCAAGAACCACCACTTCAATATTCATCATCTTCATATCCATCAATCCAAGAGCACTATGATCCTACTTATGAAAGCTGAGTGCATCAAGAGACAAAGGATCGTTTCAAGGAAACAGTGGATCGATTTCAGGCAACCACTCAACAACTGGGGCAAGCATTAACTCAATGGGCTTCTAGGCGCTTAAATACACAAGGATCAGCCACAGCCCCATGTGGACAGTCTAGTGAAGAGCGTAGCATAAAGGAAATACAAGAAACTCCAGTGGACAAGACAGAGAATGAATTCGTACTAGAACAAGTAGAAGACGCTGTCATTGTTCAAGAAGAAGAAGAAGTGGTTGCAGACTTAGAAGATGCTGAACCTCCATGGGGAAGTCAAGACATAGAACCTCCTTCCAAGATGATTGCAATTGATGTTAAGGAGGGTGTACAACCTCCAAGGTAGATCATGGTTGAAGACTTTGTAGAGGTTGATCAAGAGATGGAGCTTAAAGAAGAAAAAGCACAACCTCCCATGCCCTTGGTGAGCAATGAAGAAAAGATTGAATTGGAAGAAAGCTACCAAGAGGAAGAGGTTGAAATTGAAGAAGCTTGCAAAGAGGTGGAAGTAGTCAAAGAGCACAAGGGAGTGGAGCTTGAAATCACCTGTCCAAAGTTATTGGAGACCCCTCCCCCTAAGTTGCCATCATCCTTCACAACATTCAAGTGGGTAAAATTCATATCCCTTAGCTTTCTAATCCTACTTGAATATGGGCTACTGGAGACGGATGGTCAACTTAGAGCTCTTTGTGGCATTAAGAGTAAGAGGAAAATGGTCAGTGGTAAGAATTGTCCTGCAAGGTTCATTATGGTTGAAAGCTTAAAGTTTAAATGTAAAGGTTGGTGTAAAGCTCCACTGAATGGGTCTAGGAAGTTGTTTGGTCGCTTTAGTGAGAATTCAGATTGCCTACCACCCGGATTGAATCATGATGATCAACAAGAAGACGGGTGCAAAAGCAAGATTTGGGACCCCGGAATCCAATCTAGAAATCAGCACTCTTCGGGCCTTGTCACATGCTTTAACTTACTTGAAGGCTTTCTGCGCCTAGTTTGGGATCCCGGAGGACATTGGAATCATAAACATTGGTGGAGATTCCTGGATGAGTTCAAGCACAAGCCACCATAACAAAGGATTCCCCAAATGTCTAACTTAAGGACAATAACTAAAAGTGCTAGGTGGGAGACAACCCACCGCGGTATGATCGTTCCTTTTTCATTTCTATTTAGTTTTATTTGTTTTTTAGTTTTATTTTATTTTATTGAACCTGGAGTTTTGCATCATATTCATATTAACACTGCATTCTGCATTTTCTTTTCAGATTAAAAAAAATGCCACGCGACGCGACCGCATCAGCGACGCGTTCGCGTCGCAAGGAGAGGGGAGAAAATAAAAATGAATAGAGAGTCACGCTGGAGCGTGGCTGGAGGCGTGCCAGTGGCACAAATCGACCCACGCGACCGCATCGCCGACGCGTCCGCGTCACATGGGAACTTTGGCCTCCCACGCGACCGCGTCACCCACGCGGCCGCGTGCCATGTAAATTGACGTCACAAGGGTGCATGGCCGAAGGTTAAGCTGGAATGGGGCTGGACTCGTGCTGGAAGCCCAAGCCCTACCACGTGACCGCGTGCCCCACGCGGCCGCGTCATTTTAAGAAAAAGGCCATCCACGCGATCGTGTCAACCACGCGACTGCGTCACCCAGATTTTTGGCAAAAATACATTTCAAACAGAGAGTTGTGCGAATGCGAGGCTGCACTCGCGCCAATCGCACAAATCAGGCCACGCGATCGCATGACCCATGCGTCCGCGTCACCTGACCTTATTGCGCACCACGCGACCGTATCACTCACGCGTCCGCGTCGCCAGCGTCGCACAACCTATCTAGATTAGTGCCAATTATCTTATTTTTCTTTTCCAATCCTAATTTCTTCTATCTTTTCTTCTTTCTTCTTTCTTTCTTACTCTTCTCATTCCTCTTATCTTTTATTTTATTTTATTTATTTGCATACTTTCATTCATTGCATTTTAATTCAGTGCATATTTTTATTTTCTTTTCTAAAATTATTGGTGTTCAAATGTCCTTATTCAACTGTTATATCTTTTCTGGTATTATCTTGGTGCTTATGACTTGTTTTATTCTGATTGGGTAACATTATTTAAATCAATGCTAATCTTCTAAGATACTTGTACTTCTCTTGCATTGATATGAACTTATCTTATCTTTCATTACCCACACTCCTCCCCTTTGTTGCAAATTCTGCACCACTGGTATGCCATGGCTTCTATTGTTTTCTCACGTATATGTTGAAGCTTCCACGTAAATGAGACCCTTATCATTTTGGCATTAACCCACCCATACTTCATTTATTTTCTATCTTTATTTTTGGGTTACTTTTTCTTTTCCCTCTTCTTTCAGGATGGCCACCCGGAAGGGAACCGGAAGAATTTTACATGGGGAGACAAACAAGTCCATCTGCATAATCCTTGAAGAAAAGCATCAGTTGGAACAACCCGTCCACCTGCACATCTTAGCATGCACTGAGGATGGTGCAATCTTTAAGTGTGGGAAGGTCGATACCGATCTCCATGGGTTAGTACCTTTCTGTGTCAACACCAATGTTTAAATTTTCTTTATTAAATTAGTTGTTGCATTTGCATGTTTAATTGCATGTTTATTTGATTTTTGCATTTAGTTACTACTTGGTTAAAATAATTTTCTTCTTAAGATCCTATTTTTGAAAATTTTCACTAATTTAAATAAATAAAAAAAATTTAAAATTTTTATGTGTAAATTTGTTTGAAGTTGTATTTGGAACAAGGTTTTTTTAGCCAAAGAACACACAACCTGTGAGATTTTGAGCTTATTTACATGGTTACATTATTTAAACCATAAATTTTTATTTCTGTGTGTTTCCTTCTCTATGATTGTAATCTATATTTTGTTCCAATCTATATGTCCATTATTTAGTGTATTTACATGCTTGCATATGATTGAGGCCATTGTTTGATTTTAGCTCACTTATCCCAAATAAGCCTACCCTTTAAATCACCATTGTCAGCCACTTTGAGCCTTTTAATCCCCATTTATTCTATATTTTACCACATCACTAGCCTTAAGCGGAAAACAAATTAATTATCCCAATTGAATCTTTGGTTAGCTTAAGATAGTGTGTTAATTAAGTGTGGGGAAACTGTGGGAACATGGGTTAATAAGGGAATGTGTTATGTTTTTACTTTGATAAAATATTGGGAATTTGGGAACCTACTCATGAAAAAACCAAAATAGAAAAAAAAATATAAATAAATATTGGAGAATCCATGTGCATTGATAAGTTATGTTTGCTTTTATGATTCAAAAAAAAAAAAGAGAGAGAAAGAGAAAAAGAAAAAAAAATATATATATATATAAATAAATAAGGGGACAAAATTACCCCAATGTTAAGTTAATGAAAAATCAATGCACATGTGATAAATTAAAAAGAAAAAGTTGATACATGAGTATGTGATACAAAAGTGGGAATTATGGGTAGCTAGGCATGAATTTAAAAGTTGTATAGAGTGTATGTATGTTAGGTGATAGCTTAGGTTACTCAAAGATTCACTTTATAAAGCTCACTTGGCCATACATATATATACCTTTACCCTTACCTTAGCCCCATTACAACCTTGAAAAAGACCTCATGATGTTTGCATTGGTATGCTAAATATTTGTTGATTGGTTAGATGAAGAACAAGGTTTAGAAAGCATGACTAGGGAAGAGTAGAGTAATTGACCCTAGACACTTGAGAGATTAGAGTGCACATACACTTCCTGTGAGGGTTCAATGCTTGATTCTATGTTCCCTGCTTTCATGAGCTATCTTCTTACAAGTTTATTTGCTTTTTATTGTATGATTTGAATTAGTGGAATTTGATTTATGTTTGTCTTGCAGAACTTATTTATTTTTAACCAAGTAGGTAGAAGCATTTCACATTTAGTTGCATTCATATAGATAGGTTGCATTTCATACTTTCTACCATTCCTCTTCATCGTTATAGCTTCTCTTGAGCTTAGCATGAGGACATGCTAATGTTTAAGTGTGGGGAGGTTGATAAACCACTATTTTATGGTTTATCTTGTACTCAATTGAGTGGTTTTTATTAACTCTTTACCCACTTATTCATACTATTTGCATGGTTTTACATTTGCCTTCCTAATTATGTGCTTTGATTGAAAACATGCTTCTTTGATCTTATATTTGCTTATTATTAATCCTCTCTTATTACCATTAGATGCCTTGATATGTGTGTTAAGTGTTTTCAGATATTATAAGGCAGGAATGGCTTGGAGGATGGGAAGAAAGCATGCAAAAGTGGAAGGAATGCAAGAAGTTGGAGAAATTAATAAGCTATGGCATCCATACATAGGAGGCTCTCCAGCGTGGCAAAATTCGAAACCAGTGAATCCTGGACTGTTTTTGACCCAGTTTGCGGCCCAGAAAACACAGATTAGAGGCTATAAAGTGGGGGAATGCATCCATACATAGGAGGCTCTCATAATTCACAATTTTAGGAGTATATGAAGTTTTTAGAGAGAGAGGTTTGATGAGTATTTTGGTGGAAAAATAAATTTCTCCCAAAACACACAAATCTAACCGGCAAGTGCACCGGGTCGCATCAAGTAATAAAAACTCACGGGAGTGAGGTCGATCCCACAGGGATTGATGGATCAAGCAATTTTAGTGGGTGATTAGTTTAGTCAAGCTAACATTGATGTGAATTGTGTGAAATGTAGCCAACAGAAAGTAAATTGCAATGAATCTTAAAGATGCAGAAAGTAAAATTGCAAGTAAGTTAAAGAACAAGAAAGTAAAATAGCTGAAACTTAAATTGCAAGAAAAGTAAATTGCATGAAAAGTAAAGGGGCTGGGGTGTTGGAAATTAAAAAGAGCAATAGATCACACAACTGGAAATTTAAATTGCAGGAAGAATAAAGGAAATTGGATGCTGGGAATCAAAACAGAATTGAAATTTTGAAGTGCAGTGAATTAAAAGCAGCAAGAAAAACAAAGAGAAATCTCAGAGGGAGAATGAAACAGAACACCTTCAATTCTCCACCCAAGATTCAAAACAAAGAAAATTAAAGAGAGAGCTCTCAAATTCTAGTGCTCCCTAGTGGAGCCAGCCTCCTCACAAATATGAAAATGATGCCTTATATAGGCTTTACAAAAAGGAAATGAAAATGAAATTAAAAACAAATTACAATTAAATGAAATTCCTATTTTATCTATTTCTTGTGCCTTTGAGTGATGATCATTTGGGCCCTTGCTCTTGATGGAATTGGGTTGATAAAGGCCTTGGTTGATTGCTTTTGGAGTTTGAAGAGGAACCGAATTGAACCGGGTTGAGTTTGCAAAAGTTGGACCAAAAGTTGGAGCTAAAGTTAGGGGTCTAACTTTGGCTCCAACTTTTCATAGCAGCCCACAAAACTTGCTGGTATGAACGTTGGTGCCAACGTTAGGGGTCTAACTTTGACCCTAACGTTGGCCTCCCTTATGCATGTTCATGGCGCCAACTTTGTCCTCTTGTCATGTTGCTAATTTTATGCCCAATATAGACTATCATATATGGTTGTAAAGCTCTGAATGTCGGCTTTCTAACCCACTTGGAATCACTTCAATTGGACATCTACAACTCAAGTTATGATCATTTGAAGAGGGCATGGTCGCTGGCTTTGGTGTGCAGCGTTTGAGGTAACGTTTGCCTCAAACGTTGGCTAAAACGCCAGTTCTGGAGGCTCAAACGTATTGTCCACCCCATACTATTATACATTGTTGGAAAGCCCTGGATGTCTACTTTCCAATGCCGTTGAGAGCACATCAATTGGAGCTCTACAGCTCGAGTTATACTCCATTGAAAGTGCAGAGGTCAAGTGGCCTTACTGCAGGTTGCCACCATGTTCATTTATGCACATTGCGGGGCAGTTTTCTCCCTCAATTTTAGTGTCCACCATGTAGTGCCATATATGCTTGGAAAGTTCTTGATTCCTACTTTCCAATGCTTCTTGAATTACCTCATTTGGAGCTCTGTAGCTCAAGTTATTCTTGTTGGAAGTATACCCCTTAAAGTTGTTGTGGTGTGTGGCGCCAACGTTAGCCACCAAGTTAGGGGGCTAACGTTGGCGCAAACTTTTGCTCCTATTCCTTGAATTTTCATGCGCCAACGTTAGCCTCCAAGTTAGGGGTCTAACGTTGGCGCAAACGTTGGTGCCCAGGGAAGAAATTCATGTGCCAACCTTAGCCTCAAAGTTAGGGGGCTAACGTTGGCGCAAACTTTTGGAGCCCAGGGGAGAATTTTCAAGTTCCAACGTTAGCCTCCAAGTTAGGGGGCTAACGTTGAGGCTAACTTTTCAACCAAAAGTTTGCTTCCTGGTTCAACTTATTCCATTGTCCTCTCTTTACTCCTAGCCATTCCTTCTTGCTTCACCCTTTCTCCAAGCCTTCTTCACCTATCATTAATCAACCAAACACATCAAAGCTATGCTCAAAATCATGAGATATTCATTCTTTCATAATATGTGACAATTATAGCATAAAACCTCATGAAATAGCATGAATTCATACATGGTTGATTAAATCAAAGGAAACATGAAAATCTACCCAATTGGCTTGCTTATGGATCAAGAAAGTGCATAAAACCTATTGAAACCAAAGGAAAAAGGCATAGAAAAACATGACATGATGACATGTCATCAAGGTTCTCTCCTCTCTCTTAGGATTAGGATTTAGGACTTCTCTTAGTTTTAGGAGTGACTCTCAATCTGATGACATGTCAACATGTCATGTTTTTCTAGGCTTTTTCATACAAGAAATTGATGATTAGTGCTTAAATATTGCATTCTTTTATGCTTAAATGGTATATTTCCTTGATCTTTTAATTTTATAAATTTGGTAGGAAATAAGAAGAAAAAGAAGCAAAGAAGCACAAAATAAGCTAAAAAGGAGAAAAAAAGAGCTTTGGGGCACACTTTGAAGTTGGAGCACACTTTAGAGCCTTAGGCCACGCTTTTAAAAGCGTGGCCCATGACCAAATCAAGGAAGCATGAACAATCAGCACACAAAGCTCAGTTCACTGCTCAGTTCACTAAGTGAACTTAGCTTTGCCGTAAAAGAAAAATGTGCTTGGAGGCAAGAAATTTCGCTAAGTTAAAATCTGGGCGTTTATAGCATGACCATGCCTCCTTCAAAGGGCAATAACTTGAGCTACAGATGTCCAATTGATGTGCTTTTAGTTGCGTTGGAAAGTTGACATTCAGAGCTTTGCAACGATGTATAATAGTCCATATTTGGCATGAAATTAGGGCACAAGTGAAAGGCATCTTTAAGGACCAAAAACAAGCAAAAATAAACCAAAGTGGCTTCACCAAGGCTCGAAGGGGGAGACACAAGGAAAGCAAGGCAAGAGCAAAATAGTGCTCAGTTCACTTTTCTAACTTAGCTTTATCGGGCTCCCACTCAAGAAAATTCAAGGAAAAGGCTCACAAAACTTCTTCCACCAAGAGTTGAACTTGGAACCTTGAAGATAAAAGATAGGCGCCACAAGGGGAGCTCAGTTGGTTTTCCCAATTGAGCACTACTTCCCCCCTTTTCCCCACATTTTGACACGGACCAAAGGCACCAAGCAAGCCTTGTGCGCACAATTTTGGCACACAACCAAGGCTGGACGCGCATCAAATGACACGGACAGCATAACTTGAAAGCTAAGTTGGGTTTTCTAACTGAGCTTTGCCCTGGGAGCTACACCATGGTCCAAAATTTAATTAAAAATCAAATTGGATTTAATTCTTCATCAATTAAACCAAGGCCAACTAGATCCATCTCTCTTCAAATCCAGAGCAAGCCAAGCCCACATCATCACTCAAAGGCACAAGAACAAGCTAGAATTAGGATTTTCATTTAATTTGTTTTTCATTACAATTTCATTTTATTTTCATTTTGTAAAAATCCTATATAAAGGCATCACTCTCATCTTCAAAGGGAGCTCCATTAGAAAGGAGGCTAGCTCCAATAGGGAGTTTGGCACTTTTTAGTTTTCATTTTGCTTTCTCTCTTATTTTTCTTTTCTGTCTTGAAATTTTGGATTGAGATTGGAAGGAATTCTGTTTTCATTCTCCATCTGCAGCTTCTTCTTCTACTCTTTCTGCAATTTACTTTTCTTTATTTCTTTTGCAATTGTTCTTGTTGGATCAAGGAAGGATTTGAGATCTAGACTTGTTATCTAGTCTCTTCCACTCCTGAGATCTTGAACCACCTTTAAATTGCTGCAAATTAAGCATTGCTTTTCTGTTTTTAAAATTCTCCAAGCATTTTTACTTTCTGTTTCATTGCTTCCAATTTACATTTCCTGTAATTGCTCTAAGTTCTTATTCACTGCAATTTTACTTCTCTGCTCACATTGTCCCCAATTTATTCTTCCTGCACTTTAAATTTCCAGTTATGTGATCTATTGCTCTCTTTAATTTCAAACACCCCAGCCCCTTTACTTTTCATGCAATTTACATTTCATGTCATTTAAGATTCTTGCAATTTACATTTCTTGCTTTTTAAGCTACTTGCCAATTTACATTCTGCAACTTTAAATTCATTGTCATTTACTTTCTGTTGGCACCAATTCACACAATTCACTTCAATGTTAGCTTGACTAAACTAATCACCCACTAAAGTTGCTTGATCCATCAATCCCTGTGGGATCGACCTCACTCTAAGTGAGTTTTACTACTTGATACGACCCGGTATACTTGCCGGTGAGTTTTAGGTGTTTTGGAAAATTCAGTTTTCCACAAAAATACCATCAAGTTTTTGGCGCCGTTGCCGGGGATTGATTTAGATCAACAATGATTAAGTGGGTGAGAAGTCTAGATCAGGCATTTTCTTTATTTTTGTTTTCTGTTTTAGATTGAAACCAAGGTGTTTGAGTTTTTGCGTCACTAAGAAATTCTCATCTCTGATATGAGCAATTTCAATTTTCCTTGGTGTTGTGTTTTCCAAAATTCAAATGGAGTTCAACTCATCTTATGATCAAACAAATTTTATGGGATATTACCCACCATCACCAATTTTTAATGGTGGCTGGGAGTATCACCAAGAAAATACAAATTCTAAGCACTCCAATCCATGGAGAATTGCTTCAGAAACACAAGATGAGAAAGGAAATCATATGGAATATTTCCCTCCACCACAAAATAATTCAAGTCATTATTCCAATGGTGGCTGGGAGTATTACCAAGAAACTGCAAATTCTGAGCAGTCAACTCACATGAGAGATTGTCTAACCTCACCTCCCACTTCTACATTTGAAAATTCTTCTTAACCTAAATATTCCTCAACACAAACTTCCACGAACCAAGGCCTCTCAAAGCTTGAGATCATGTTTGAAAAATATGAGAGGGAGGCGCAAATATCTTGGAACGAGCAAGAGAAGTCATTCAAAAACATAGAAGTGCTGATAAACCAATTGTTAAGTGCAAGGGAGAAGGTAGAAGAGTAAAATGAAGATCCCCTTCAAAAATCCAGAGAATTGTTGAAAAGACAAGAACAACTCATGGAGGAACAACAACAATCCTGGAGAGAACAAGAAATCCGTCTTCAGAAGATGGATGAGCAATTGGAGAACATGGGGAAATGCTCAGATCCACTAAGCAAGGAAAATGAAGACCAATTTGTTGGAGAGGAAGTGGAAGAACAAGAAATTGAGGAGGACAATCAAGGACGTCCATTCTCAAGTGAAGCAGAAAATCACATGAAGGAAGGGCTCATGGAACCACCAGTTCAAGAGGCCCTTAATGAAGGAAACACTCCAAAAATCACACAGCAACCATGTCTTGAATTCAAGGATGTGAAGGCAATTAACAAAAGCACCGAGAAGAGGATTGTGACCAAAATACCAAGGACAACATTCAAGAGGAGGTCAACCACAAGCAATCCAACCCCTAAACCACTAGCAAGCAAGCTCAGTCAAGCCATGTACAAAAGAAAGCTTGCTGAGAGAAAACCAAGACAGGGGGCAATAGCTGAATCTTCTCCTCCCTTGAGGTCATTCCTCTTAACAAATTGGAAGAAGAGGAAGAAAGTGAAGAGCAACATGCCAACAGTAGGTAATGTGTCTCTTCCTTGCTTTGCTTTCTTTCTTTGCTTTGTTTAAATTCAATAAATTGGCATATGGTTACATTCTAAGTTTGGTGTTGCCTTGCAACAAATTGTTTTCAATCTTTTTGGATGATTGCATCAAATCGAAAATGAAAGTGACACACCAAGATTCTAAGTTTGGTGTGCCACTTATTTTCTATGCAATTCATTCAAGCAACACCACTTGTTTGCATAATCATAATGCCTCTGCAGTTTTATTTTTCTCTTTTAATTTGACACTTTTTCATTCTACTTTCTTTAGTCATTTTTCTGTTTTAAAATGCTTTCATTTTAGTTTGCTTATTTACTGTGTTTGTTAAGACATTACCAAGAGAGCTTTATTCATGACAGATTCTTGGCTTGGTGATTATACTTAACAAATAACAGTTTCACTTACTTAGTTTTAATTCAAATAAATTGACATATGATTGCATTCTAAGTTTGGTGTTGCTATGCAACAAAAATTTGGTTCCAATTCTTACAAGATACTTGCATTAATTCCAAGTGAAAGTGTCACACTAAGTTTGGTGTGCCACTTATATCTTTATGCAATGTATCATGCACACCTTCTTATGTTTGCAATCACAATGTCTCTGTCTCTTGTGCCTTGATTATTATCTTTAATTTTGCTTGCTTAAACACATGTACTACTAACATTTCATTGTGTGAGACATTCATGATCCATCTTAGCCCCATAGCCATTGTTCTAATTGTTGCTTAAGGATGAGCAAGCATTCCGAGTTTGGCAAGGGAAAGAGGAAGAATAGAGGAAAAAGGACAACAATAATGAAGATGAACTACAAGGTTGTAGAGTTCCTTTTCTTCTCATTTGTTTCCAGCACTTAAATTACATGATTGTCTTCATCTTTTCTGTTTACATGTCTGTATGAATAAAGGCATAGCTTGAATTTTGATTTGTAACATGTTGCCATGCCATTATGACTACCAACTTGAGTTTTGTAAAGCTTAAAGCAGTAAAGTATCATGATCATAAACAAACAAGGCATTAAAGAAGATTTTAGCATGTGCATACAAGTATTGGAAAGCTAGTATGATTAATTGTTGCTCAATTGCATTGGATTTTATTTAATTGAAGTTTTCATCTAGTACTTTTTGTGAAATCTTTTGAAAACATGAAAACCTTGAAGAAGCAATTGCAAATAAAGAAAAAAAAAGAAAAAGGGAAAGAATGAGAAAGCTGAAGGCTCTGAGTACCAATGGCAATTTATTTGTTAAGTACTTATGGTGTTTATGTATCAAGCCAAATGCTTGAAAACAAAATACTTAGAAGTCAAGGCTAGGCTCAAGTGCAAAAGCACTCCCTCAAAGCTCAAGGTTCTGAGCATCAATGATTAGAGAGTCAAGAAAAGAAAAGAAAAATGAGCTTAATGAAGTCCTCTAATTCAAATGCTTGTGGTGCTTATGTATCAAGTGGTAATACTTGAAAACAAAGCATTTAGAATCGTAGCTTTGTTATTAACTCATGGGGAAAAGCACCTAAAAGGAGAAGCTAATAAGAAAAATCAAAAGCTTGTTTCAAGGAAGAATTATAAGGAAAAGATTTCATAAATTGAGCTAGATAGAAGCATCAATCATTTATATTTCTTTTGTGATTGTAGCATGCATAGAAAACTAGCTTGCCATGAACATTAACTTGCTATTCTTCTCACCTTGAATTGTCACACTTTATTGTATGATTCTTTTCTTGCTTGGGGACAAGCAAGGTTTAAGTTTGGTGTTGTGATGACATGTCAACATGTCATGTTTTTCTATGCTTTTTCATACAAGAAATTGATTATTAGTGCTTAAATATTGCATTCTTTTATGCTTAAATGGTATATTTCCTTGATCTTTTAATTTTATAAATTTGGTAGGAAATAAGAAGAAAAAGAAGCAAAGAAGCACAAAATAAGCTAAAAAGGAGAAAAAAAGAGCTTTGGGGCACACTTTGAAGTTGGAGCACACTTTAGAGCCTTAGGCCACGCTTTTAAAAGCGTGGCCCATGACCAAATCAAGGAAGCATGAACAATCAGCACACAAAGCTCAGTTCACTAAGTGAACTTAGCTTTGCCGTAAAAGAAAAATGTGCTTGGAGGCAAGAAATTTCGCTAAGTTAAAATCTGGGCGTTTACAGCATGACCATGCCTCCTTCAAAGGGCAATAACTTGAGCTACAGATGTCCAATTGATGTGCTTTCAGTTGCGTTGGAAAGCTGACATTCAGAGCTTTGCAACGATGTATAATAGTCCATATTTGGCATGAAATTAGGGCACAAGTGAAAGGCATCTTTAAGGACAAAAAACAAGCAAAAATAAACCAAAGTGGCTTCACCAAGGCTCGAAGGGGGAGACACAAGGAAAGCAAGGCAAGAGCAAAATAGTGCTCAGTTCACTTTTCTAACTTAGCTTTATCGGGCTCCCACTCAAGAAAATTCAAGGAAAAGGCTCACAAAACTTCTTCCACCAAGAGTTGAACTTGGAACCTTGAAGACAAAAGCAAGGCGCCACAAGGGGAGCTCAGTTGGTTTTCCCAACTGAGCACTACTTCCCCCCTTTTCCCCACATTTTGACACGGACCAAAGGCACCAAGCAAGCCTTGTGCGCACAATTTTGGCACACAACCAAGGCTGGACGCGCATCAAATGACACGGACAGCACAACTTGAAAGCTAAGTTGGGTTTTCTAACTGAGCTTTGCCCTGGGAGCTACACCATGGTCCAAAATTCAATTAAAAATCAAATTGGATTTAATTCTTCATCAATTAAACCAAGGCCAACTAGATCCATCTCTCTTCAAATCCAGAGCAAGCCAAGCCCACATCATCACTCAAAGGCACAAGAACAAGCTAGAATTAGGATTTTCATTTAATTTGTTTTTCATTACAATTTCATTTTATTTTCATTTTGTAAAAATCCTATATAAAGGCATCACTCTCATCTTCAAAGGGAGCTCCATTAGAAAGGAGGCTAGCTCCAATAGGGAGTTTGGCACTTTTTAGTTTTCATTTTGCTTTCTCTCTTATTTTTCTTTTCTGTCTTGAAATTTTGGATTGAGATTGGAAGGAATTCTGTTTTCATTCTCCATCTGCAGCTTCTTCTTCTACTCTTTCTGCAATTTACTTTTCTTTATTTCTTTTGCAATTGTTCTTGTTGGATCAAGGAAGGATTTGAGATCTAGACTTGTTATCTAGTCTCTTCCACTCCTGAGATCTTGAACCACCTTTAAATTGCTGCAAATTAAGCATTGCTTTTCTGTTTTTAAAATTCTCCAAGCATTTTTACTTTCTGTTTCATTGCTTCCAATTTACATTTCCTGTAATTGCTCTAAGTTCTTATTCACTGCAATTTTACTTCTCTGCTCACATTGTCCCCAATTTATTCTTCCTGCACTTTAAATTTCCAGTTATGTGATCTATTGCTCTCTTTAATTTCAAACACCCCAGCCCCTTTACTTTTCATGCAATTTACATTTCATGTCATTTAAGATTCTTGCAATTTACATTTCTTGCTCTTTAAGCTACTTGCCAATTTACATTCTGCAACTTTAAATTCATTGTCATTTACTTTCTGTTGGCACCAAATTCACACAATTCACTTCAACGTTAGCTTGACTAAACTAATCACCCACTAAAGTTGCTTGATCCATCAATCCCTGTGGGATCGACCTCACTCTAAGTGAGTTTTACTACTTGATACGACCCAGTATACTTGCCGGTGAGTTTTAGGTGTTTTGGAAAATTCAGTTTTCCACAAAAATACCATCACAATCCAGGTTCAATGTTCTTTTATTTATTTTTCCATGTATGTCTATGTCAGATTTAAGTTCTTTTGTTAATGCAATTTGAGGTATTTCAGTTTAATATTGCTTTCTTTTATTTACATGATTATTGCTTCCCATTTGAAGGCATTTTTTTTATTCCAGTAGATTTACTTTTCCCCTTTTGGCTTTGGTTAAGAAATCAGTAACTCAGGAGTTATCCAATTCAACAGCATAATTGATAACTGTTATCTTTGCTAATTGAACTGAGCTTCAATAATCCCAACCTTTTCTTAGGAAATAAATAGGATTCGAAGATCAAACTAATTAGTCCCTTGACTTTCCTTTACTTTAGTAAAGGTTGACTAAGTGGAATTAAGATTCAACTTTCATTGTTGTTGATAAGAATAACTAAGTCTGGACTTCCAATTTCTTATACCTTGCCAAGAGATTTTATTATTATTATTTTATTTTACTTGTCATATAACATATTCCCACCTTACTTCCAAAACCCCCAATTTACAATCTTCATAACCAATAATAAGAACATACTTCCCTGCAATTCCTTGAGAAGACGACCCGAGGTTTGAATACTCGGTTATCAATTTCAAAGGGATTTGTTACTTGTGACAACCAAAATGTTTGTACGAAGGGATTTTTGTCGGTTTAGAGACTATATCTACAACGCGACTATTTTTATGACATTCTTTACTGGCAAAAATCCTAACGTCAGCGCTCTTAGAGGAAAGCGTTCAACATTCAAAAAGGTTCTACAAAGAAAGGAATCGACAAAATGCTCGAGTTCGGCTTCACTAGAGAAAGTTCGAAGTCAAGGACTCGACCTCAAAGCAGAAGACCGAGCTCGAGCAGGGGCACTGTTTACACCCTGGGCCGAGCTATCCGACCCGAGATGTTCAGATGACAAAGCGACCGACCTCTTCAGGTCAGGCTATCCGATCTCTTCTCAAAGAGGTCGGCCAAATCGACAGGAAAGCCTAATAAAGGGCTCAAATATGGGAACACGACTCAAATCCATAGGCTGCCCAAGCTTATAGAGTTAAGGGTGGTTCCCTGGAAGATAAGCTGACCTCAACTCAAAGATAAAGATAAGATAAGATAACTAACTTATCTTATCTAGAAAGGTCACTCTACAACCACTATAAATACACTGGAGCACCCAGGTATAACTTATTCTCTGATTTTACTAAAAACCTGCTTAATACCCGTGCTAACTTAAGCATCGGAGTCTCTTGCAGGTACCCCCACCCTCCGGTGACCAAGGATCATAAGTGCAGCCAGTCCAACAAGTCAGACACAACAGCTCCGGCCGCCACCAGCCAGCCGGACACGTCATCTCCGACCAGTACAGAAGATCTCATCCGAGATCGGCCTACAGTTTCAGGTAACCCTCGGAATAGTGGCCATCCTGAAAAAGGAAGGGAAAGAGGGAAAGCATTAAACCCAAAGAATCATCTCAACAAAAACATATAAGTGAAAGGTAGTGCCTAAAAGGAATAGTGTAACAAATTGATCATATAGGTATGGGTCACAACGCTTGGCATGGGATGCAAGAGGAAGTAAAGCATGCAATATGGCATGAGAAGAATAATCTCAAGCATCCATAACAAAGAGCAAGTCATGTTCAATGAGTATCTAATTAGCAAGCATACACTCTAAGCAAGCAAAGTGGACTCAATGCATTTAGAAGAAAGCAAGTGAGTGAGGAGGAAGCACCAAATTGAAGGTACATGATTAAAATAAACCATAATGACATTCGTACATTTCCTCGAACACTTGGCGTGCAGTTATCAAGCAATGAGCAATTATGAGATACTCAACCAATTAGAAGACCAAAATGAAATAACAATCATCACATAACATCACCTACTGACAAAGATAATGAAAGGCAACAAGAAGATCTATTAAAGCAAATTAAAACTCAAATTCAACATCCATGGAAAAGTAAGAAAAAGGAAAAGTAAACAAATAAAAAGTAAGTAGTATAATCATGCAACTAAAAGAGAAAATAAGTGAAACAATAAGAAACATCTAACTAGAGAAAGAGAGTATGCAAAGAAAGTAAGAGATGAGATATAGAAGAAGTAGAACCTTGAGAAGTGTAAAAGAACAAGGTAGAATTTTCTTTTTGTATAAATGAGAAAGAGATAGAAGAGATGTAGTGCCACTGGAGGTGGTGGTGGTTGCCGGTGAGTAGCCGGAGACGGTGGTGGTGGGATGTGGAAGAGAAAGAAGAGAAGAAAGGTGATGGAAAAAGAAGAAGAAAGAAACAAGAAAGAAGGTGGGAGAGGGATAGAAGCAGGGCACGCTGGCTTTAAAACTAGTTCGCGCAACCGGGGCGCGCGCGCACGGTGCGCTGGCGCGCCAGTGAGGGTGGAGTGAGGGACGCGTACGCGTCCAGGGCGCGTACGCGTGAAGTTAGTTGGGCGCCTGGCATAGAGTTGGCACAAAGTAGGCCTAACACTCGGGTTAATTGTACCAGAGTTGGCATGCAGCACAGGCGTGCGGACGCGCCAAGTACGCCTGCGCGTCAGTGCAGGCATAGAATAGGCACACTTATGCCACAACTCTCTGGTTTTTGTACCAGGGAGTTCATATTGCGCAACCGGTGCACGCGCACAGTGCGCTTGCGCGTCGATGGCCAAGTTGCAGTGGGCGCGCAGGTGCCATGCATGCTGGCGCGTGGGTGCCTGACACGAAGTGGGCACAAAGTGGGCATAAGTCTCGGGTTTTTGGACCAGGAGTATGAAATGCACCACCGGCGCGCACGCGCACAGTGCGCTTGCACGCGGATGCCCCCTTTTCCCTTGTTTTTTTTTAACATAGAAAGGGCTATTCTAACACATACTTGGCAGGTGTTTAAGCTAGTAGTCAAAGAGACATTCATAAATTCATGCACTATTCAAAACATTGCATTCTCTCTACTTCAACAATTCTTCCATATCAAAATGATTAAATCTATATAAACATCCTAGTTATCCAACAAGATCAACAAAACTAGCATTCCTATGCAATCAACAACATCAAGAAGTCACAAAATTTACAAAAAATCTAGAGCTAAAAGCAAGAAGGTATTCACAAGGAAGATCTTACCACGGTGGGGTGCCTCCCGCCAAGCACTTTTCTTTAACGTCCTTAAGTTGGACGGTCAGTCACTCAAGCTTCTCCTCCTCTAGGTGCATCCGTTAATAGGAACACCTCTAGCTCTTTTGGAAACTTGTAGCCATGGTACTTCTTCACTCTATGTCCATTCACCTTGAAAGTTGCTTCACTTTTAGGATCAAACAATTTCATCACTCCATAGGGCTTTATCTCCTTCACCTTGAAGTGTCCTTCCCATCTAGAACAGGGCTTGTCGGGCATGAATCTAAGCCTCAAATTGTAGAGGAGAACCTCATTACCTTCTTGAAAATCCTTTTTCCAGATGTGATGATCATGAAATGCTTTAGTCTTTTCCTTGTAGATCCGGGCATTCTCATATGCTTCGTTCCTCAAACACTCGAGCTCCTCTAGCTGTAATTTCCTGGCCACACCCGCCTTGGTTAAATCCATGTTGCACTGCTTTACTGCCCAATAGGCTTTATGCTCAATCTCCACCAGAAGGTGGCATGCCTTACCATAGACGATCCGGAAGGGACTCATCCCTAACAGAGTCTTGTAGACCGTTCTATACGCCCATAGTGCATCTCCTAGCCAGAGGCTCCAATCCTTCCTTTGTGGATTTACCACTTTCTCCAAGATTCTCTTAATCTCCTGGTTGGACACTTCTGCTTGTCCGTTGATCTGTGGGTGATAAGCAGTGGCAACCTTATGAAATACCCCATAGCACTTGAGCAGTACCTCTACTTTCCTGTTACAAAAGTGGGATCCTTGGTCGCTCACGATTACTCGTGGCGACCCATAACGGCATACAATGTTATTTCTAACAAAAGAAATGATGGTGTTGGCATCATCAAGGTGGGTAGGTATTGCTTCTTCCCACTTTGACGCGTAGTCAATCGCTAACAGAATATACAGATACCCACTTGAGTTGGAGAACGGTCCCATAAAGTCAATACCCCACACATCAAATATATCACAGAACAACATAGGTTGCTGAGGCATCTCATCCCTTTAGGACGTGTTTCCCGACTTCTGAAACTGGTGGCAAGACACACAGAATCGGTTAGTATCCTTGAATAAGGTTGGCCACCAGAATCCACAATCCAACACCTTTTTAGCGGTCCTTTGTGGGCCAAAGTGGCCACCACATTCGGAAGAATGGCAATCTTCAAGAATGGGTTGGATTTCAGATTCCGGGACACAACTTCGAATTACTTGGTCCACTCCTCTCTTCCACAAGTGAGGGTCATCCCAAATGTAGTAATTGGAATCACTCCTTAACTTGTCTCTTTGGTGTTTAGAAAAGTAAGAAGGGAAGAGTTTTGCATCCAAGTAGTTCGCAATTGGGGCAAACCAAGGAAAGCTATCCGACACAGCATGCAAACTATTCAATGGGAATGAGTCATTGATCGAAAATAGGTCAAATTTTAAATTCTCAAGGCGGCTTAAATGATCCGCAACCAAGTTTTGAGTCCCACTCCGGTCCCTAATCTCAATGTCGAATTCTTGCAAAAGCAAGATCCAACGTATGAGTCTAGGTTTTAACTCATTCTTTGTCAATAAGTACTTCAAAGCTGCATGATCTATGTATACCACTATCTTGGACCCTAGCAAATAAGATCTGAATTTATCTAAAGCATGAACAATAGCTAGGAGTTCCTTTTCTGTAGTGGTATAGTTGGATTGTTGATGCACAAAAACTTATTTCTCAACAATTTTCCTTCGGAAAGTATACCGAATTGTCGTCAAGTAAAAACTCACAATAGAGTGAGGTCAAATCCCACAGGGATTGATTGGTCAAGCAACTTTAATTAGAGGAATGTTCTAGTTGAGCAAAGCAGAATTTGATTTGAGATTTGCAGAAAATTAAATGGTGGGAAAGTAAAGAGCAGAAAATGTAAATTGCTGGAAATAAAGAGCTGAATGTAAATGGCGAAAAGTAAATTGCAGAATCTTAAATGGGAATGGGGAAGATGCTCATAAAAGTAAATTGCAGAAATTAAAGAGAATGGGTAAGATCAGAAATGGGGAATTCATTGGGCTTAGGAGATGTTGCATTCTACGGATCAAGTTCATTTTCATCTCTTCCTCGATCAATGCGTTCATTGATCTCCTTGGCAATCTTTAGTGATCGAATTACAATTCCTTGTAATTCAATCTCTCAAATCTTGATCAATAGCCAATTCCTTGGGCAATTGCTCATGAGAAGAGATGAAGTATGGTCACTAATTATACCACATGCATTCCCAAATCAAGTGTTGGTAGAATTATAGTCACCATATCCATCCAACCCCAATTTGGTCCAGCATGAGAAAGCATTTCTAGCATGATCTCTTCATTCCTCTTCCAAGGTTCAGAAGAGATCCAAGTATGAATAGCTTCTTTTTCAAGATAACTACCCAATTAGATGAAGATTGAAAGCTTTCTAGTAAAATCAAGAGAAAAGATAGAAGAAGAATAATGAAAACTAATATTGATCCATCAAATTACAACAGAGCTCCCTAACCCAACGAAAGGGGTTTAGTTGTTCATAGCTCTGAAAATCGAAAACAAAGATGGAAAATACATTATGAAAAATAAAACTAGAAGTGCAGAGAAAGTAAAATTATACAGAGAGTAGTTCTCCAATTTCCAACTCCCCCCCTAAAAGCTCTTTCTAATTCAAAACTACCCCTATATATACTACTCTTCTGATCTTCTAGTTAGTTCTCCAAGTCTTGGATATGAGCCTTTGGATCTTGAGTTTGAAGCAGTTATCCTCTTCATTGGGCTTAGCTTTACTTGCAGAGAGAAAGTGTGAAGTAGGCAGGGTCTTTAGCTCAGGACGTTAGTGGCGTTAACGTTAAGTGAGAGTGTGGGTTCGAGAACGTTAGTGACAATCACCTTTTTCACTAACGTTCCTAACCCAAGGATAATCCACGTTAACTTCAACGTTAGTGGCACCAACGTGATCACTAACGTTGCCTCTTGGTCCTTCGCACACGTTATTGGGACTCACCTTTTCCAATAACGTTGAGAGTCCTCCCTTCCTCCTACGTTAGAGTCCACGTTAACTTAGTTATCGTGGCTCTTAACATAGGCTTGCCAATCCTTCGAGAACGTTAGTGACACTTACCTTTGTCACTAACGTTCCAAGATGCCCCTACTTCCCACGTTAGAGTCCACGTTAACTAGGTTAACGTGGCTTCTAACGTGGTGTTGATAGCCATCTCCAACGTTAGTGACAAAGGTGAGTGTCACTAACGTTGGCTCATCATCTCCTTTATCCACGTTAGCTTCCACGTTAACTAAGTTAACGTTGGAGCTAACGTTGCTCATAGTGGCTTGTGGTGGTACATCCCAACGTTAGTGACAAAGGTAAGTGTCACTAACGTTGGCGATCACTTGCCTTCTCCACGTTAGCTTCCACGTTAACTAAGTTAATGTGGCAACTAACGTGGCTTATTGTGGCTTGGCCAACGTTAGTGACAAAGGTGAGTGTCACTAACGTTGGCTTCTCTTTTGCTTCCCAACGTTAGAGTCCACGTTAACTGAGTTAACGTGGCTCTTAACGTAGCCACTTATGAGTTTGGTCCAACGTTAGTGACAAAGGTGAGTGTCACTAACGTTGGCCTTATTTCTTTCTTCCACGTTAGGGTTCACGTTAACTTAGTTAACGTGACTCTTAACATAGGCTATTATGGCTTTCGAGGACGTTATTGGCGATTACTTTTCTCATTAACGTTGCAAGTTAGCTCCCATTCCACGTTAGTGGTCACGTTAGTTAGACTAACGTTACTGCTAACGTGGTTCTTCCTTGCTTCCTTTGTCCTGAAATCAAACAATAAAGTGCATCAAAGTTCTAATCCAAGTCATGAGACATGCATCATCCAATTTGTCATATAATTCATGCAAAATTCTTATGAAATCATGTAAAGTGCACCATGTTTGCTTGAATCAAGATGTAAGTGAAATTTTACCAAAAACTTGCTTATTTCCTAAGAAAATGCATCAAACTACCCTAAAACATTAAAGAAAAGGTCAGTGAAACTGGCCAAAATGCCCTGGCATCACAACACCAAACTTAAAGCTTGCTTGTCCCTAAGCAAGTACTGGAACAAGAGAATGATGAATGGAATGCCAAGAGGAACGAGTCATTGTTGTGGAAGTCATGTCCTTGGTTTTATGGTGGTTTCATGCATAGCAACTTAGGTTCATTCCTTCACTGGCTTTCAGATCTTTATCATGTCCTAGAATACTCACTTGATTGTATCCCATGAGACTTTTATTCATTGATCCTTTTTGTTATTTCAGGGCTTGTTTGTGTTCTTAGACTAGGTGCTCTATGAGGGGGCGACTCTTTAAGATAAGCTTTCAGCCAGTACTCCCGAACTAGTTGGTTCAAGGTGCTAGGTGTTAAGACACCCCTAAGGACTTACTCCCTCAAGTCTCTTTCCCCCATACATACACACCATAGGCACATGGTTTGTTATTTTCTTTCTTGAGACCTTGGTGTCCAGCACCTCTTTGGGTTACTAAGCGTTCTGTAGCAAAGGTTACTCTTGATAGTGGACTTTCAGCTGATAATCCCGGGTTAGTTAACCCAAGTTACCAAGTGATAAGGCACCCCTAAGAGCTTATTCATCCAAGTAAATCCCTTACACAGGAACACCACAGACACTTCCCTCAAGATTCAAACCCTTGGTGCCTAGCCTTATTTCTTACTCTTTTTCTTTTGTTTTTAATGTTCATTTTTCTTTCCCTTTTCTTATTGGGATCTTGTTATTTAGCTAGTCTCATGGGGTGTGTTTCAAGCATATGATTCAGGACAGATAGTTGCCTTCCCACCTTATTGGTGAACCAACTTAGCTAATCTATTATCACCCCATAAAATTAGGAACTTACTCCACAACTTGAACTCCCACCTGGTCTTTGATAACACACATTCTCTTTTTATTTGATTAAAAAGGAGACAAGCATACAAATAAGCAAGGTACAAATGCAGTGACATGAAGACTAGCAAGCATAGACCTAAGTAATGAAAAACTTAAAGGCATAATTCAAAATCCTAACTACCATGGAACATGTTCTATTTCATACATAATTTTCCTTATTTAAAACTTGAAAAATATGGATCAAAGAGGGAACTCGACCACCTTTTATTCATGGGGTTGCCCATGCTCTTCCTCTTGCTTGTCTTCTTGGTGTTTTTCTTGAGTGCTTGTACTCCCACTTCCCTTGCCTTTTCCAATCAACTTCTTCCAAAAACCAGCATCTTCCATCTTCTTTTTCAGTGTTTTCTTCTGCTGTTTCACCTTCCTTTCCTCTTGTTCTGTGAAGTCTTTTGGATCTCATCATACCTAGGGATTGCAGAGTGTAGATTATGCATATGACTAGACATATAGTTCAACTTAGCTTGAGTGTTTATGTTGAACTCCTCCCTATGTAGTTGCCGTCCTTCCTTAAGTACACTGAACTCATTGAATGCCTTCGTCTGAGCTAGCTGGCGTTGGTTGAGTTCTTGAAGGCGTTTATCTTGATGCTCTTGCCTTTCAGACACTTGATTGATGGCTTGAGTGAGCTGGGAATAATATTCCATTTGCTGTTTCTGCCACTCCCCTTGTTGATTCATCCAATTAGAAAGGAGCTCTTCTTGACGATCCATCCTTTGAGCTTGAATGTGCAGTTGTTGTTCTTGTCCCTCCATATAACTCCTTGCTAGTTCCTCAATGGCTCCATGAATGTGATTCAGGTTTATGTTGGTTGGGTCATAATATTCTCTTTGTTGGTGTTCTTCCTGATGAGACTCTTCTTGGTGAGCTCCTCCTTTTGGTTTTGGATTTCCTATGTGAGGTCTTCTTTGTTGTTGGGTTGGTGTCACATGAGTTAGACGCTGAAACATAATTAGCCTCCCAGGATTTAACCAATCTGGGTTGCTATCCTCGAAGATAACCTTGACCTTCGTGCACAGTCTGAGGATGGTGCTGGGGTACCAAAGCCTGGTACCCGAATCAATCTTCTCAGCTGACTCTTGAATCCCCTCAGCTATAAGTTCGTGCACATTGATATCTCCACCTTGTACTAAGCAATGTACCATAGTAGCTCGAGTGACGTTGACCTCGGAATTATTCGCTGCTGGGAGGATAGATCTCCTCACGAGTTCAAACCATCCCTTGGCTTCAGGGCTGAGATCTCCTCTCTTGATGAACCTGGGTCTCTTATCCGCATACCTTTCCCAGTTAGCTCCTATAACACATATGTCATTCACAATTTTTTCGAGTTCATCATCGTCAGTGTTCTTGCTTACTCTTGCTTGATAACCAAGCTCATCAAAATGTGGTGATTTCAACTGAAGAGTTCTTGTTATAGCATTGGGGCTGAAGTCCACCTCTCTTCCTCTTACGTAACTTTTGAAGGTGGGAGCCTTGGTTTTGTCTTCTCTGACCACATTTGCATAGAACTCTTTGATGAGGTTTGCATTTATCTTCCTCTCCGGGTTCGTAAGCCTTTGCCAACCCCTTTGTTCAATCTTCTCTCGAATCTGTGGGCACTCATCCTCGTCAATTTGGAATGTTAACTCAGGCAGTATCTTCTTGAGCTTTATCCGTTCGAATTCGAGTTCATGAAATGCAGTTTTGAATCTCTTCTCATCGAAAGGAATGCTCTCCACTGGTTCCTTCCTCTTTTGCCTCTTGGAGCTTGATGATGCCATGAGTTTGAGTTGATGTGTGAAGAGGGTGGAAGGTACGGAGAGATGAGGAATTCGGTTGGTTAGGACAAGGTGCGATGAAGAGATTTGGAATGTGAAGGGGAAGTACAGACTAGGATTCACTTATATAGGGAAGTGATGAGGGAATGAAAGGTGTGGATTGATGGAGTAATTATTTAATGGACGGTTGGGGTTTTGCATGGGGTGAGCACAAGGATCACCAACTTTATGAATGGATTAGTTCAGTTTCCAAGCTTGTTATTCTTCCAATGTTGCATGGCATCCATTCCCAATGCATTCCCCCTTGAGACACGTGTGAAATACTCCCCTTTTGTGGTAGCCGAATCTTCCTTTCTATTGTCCATCAATTTTCCTACGAAACAAGAAAAAGTGTAATTATTAATTGTGTGGATAGTGGCGGCAAAATAAAAATGGGAGCAACTACCACCTTTTTTATAGTTTTTGTTTATAACTAACTAAGTAGTATTCATGAATGCCAACCAACTGATTAACTGAATATCTATGTATGCAACATTGGCAACACCAAACTTAGTTTGGTGCCATGTGGTGTAAAAGATTCGTTCAAGACCCCTAAGAGTGACATGATGTGGGTTACATTCATGTTCTCTTAGTGTGCTTTGAACACCAAACTTGTTCCTTACTATATGTTGCACACAATGATTCATTCAAGTGCATATCAAGTTGATTTGAATTTCATGAACCTTGATTTATTAACTATTTTTAAAAGCATGTAAAACATGGGTTGCCTCCCATGAAGTGCTTCTTTAGCGTCACTAGCTTGATGTTCTGCCTTTATCAGGGTGGTTGATAGTGCTTCAAGTCTTCCCCCTTGCAGTAAATCTATCTCCATTAGCTTCATCAAGGATCTCCACATGTTCCAAGGAGAGGACTCTGTTGATGGTAAAAACTTTAGGTAGCTGAGATGGGATGGTGGGGAGATCGGGGGGAATGGCTGGGAAGTAAGCTGAGATTACTTTATCCCCTGGAGAGAAGTCCTCTATAGGGATCTTCTTGTTCCTCCACCTCCTTGGTACCTTCTTCTTTGTTCTTTTTGACGTTGCCTTACTCTTTGTGACCTCCTCTTCCAAATAGGTTTTGTTGCTGGTCTCATATAGCTCTGGTGGTTTAGGTTCCTCCTGATTTTCTTTGAGCTGTGACAGCTGCTGATTGCCTTATTCCTCAACTAAGGAGATTCCCAGATGTGCTGGTTGTGCTTCAGTACTTGTTTCTTCCTTCAGTATCTCACTGTGATCTTTGCTTGGTTCTTTGTTCTCTTGATCTGTTTCTTGTGAGGGCTTGAAAACATTGAAGGTGAGTTGTTCATCATGGATCCTCAAAATTAGCTCCCCTCGCTCCACATCTATAGGTGCTCTGGCTGTAGCCAGGAATGGTCCTCCCAATATGATTGGGTGCAGGTGACTCTCTTCCATGTCCAAGATGACAAAGTCTGTGGGCAAAAAGTATTTTCCAACCTTCACTAGCACATTTTCAACCACTCTTACTGCTTGTTTTTGAGTTTTGTCAGCCAGCCTGATAACTACATCTGTGGGTATTATCTCATTGATCTGTAGCCTTTTCATAAGTGATAAAGGCATTAAGTTGATGCTTGCTCCCAGATCGTAAAGTCCTTTATCAAACATTATTTCTCCTATGGCACAGGGGATGTAGAAACTCCCTGGGTCCTTCCTCTTTGTAGGCAGCTCTGGTTGAATGAGAGTACTGCACTCTTTATTCATCACTATGGTTTGTCCTCCCTTGAGTGATCTTTTCTTGGTTAGCTGTTTCTTCATATACTTAATGTATGAGGGCATTTGTTGGAGGGCCTTGATGAATGGTATGTTTACATGGAGAGATACAAACATGTCAAGAAACCTTGAGTATAGTCTCTTCTCTACACAGCCATTTAATAATTGGGGAAAGGGTGCATAGAATCTCAGCAGCTCCTTCTGTGTCAGCTCTTTCTGTGTAATTATGGTTTCTTGATGATTTTCCCCATGCTTTCCTGCTGAAGTGTCTTCAGGTTATTCTAATGGGTTGTTCAGCTCTTCTTCAGTCTCCTTATCACTTATAGTAACCATCTTGCAATCTTTCCATCTGATTTTCTTTGCTTCACCTCTCGGATTTTTCTCTGTGTCACTTGGGAAGCTATCAGTAGGTTTGGAGATCTTCTCAGATAAGTATCCCACTTGAAATTCCAGCCTCTTGATAGTTTCTCCCTGGTTCTTGATACTGGCTCGCACCTCCTCTTTGAACACCTTGTTATCTTGAATCTCTTTGCATATGCTTTCAAGTATATTCTCAATTCTTGAGAGTCTATCTTCAGATGATGATGAGTTGAGGTTGGATGGGTGAGTTGGGTTATTTTGGTTTTTGTATGGATGTGGAGAGGTGTTGTTAGGGTGGTGTTGATATGATCTCTGTGTGGAATGTTGGTGAGCTGCATCGTTGTTGGGGTTGTGATGTCTCTGATCTTGGCTTTGATCTTGTTGATTTTCCCACCTAAAGTTTGGGTGATTCCTCCAACCAGGATTGTAGGTCTTGGAGTATGGATCATGGGTCTGCCTGGGTGAGTTTCCAATGTAGTTGGCTTGTTCTTGCTCATCCTCTGCCTCTGCATTCACTCCCTCTTGGGTTGCTGATGAGGTGGTGATTGCTGCTACTTGGTTCCTCTCCATCTTCTTGGTGAGGTCAGCCAGCTGCTTGGTGATAAGCTTGTTTTGAGCCAGCAGTGCATCCACATCGTTTAGCTCCATCACTCCTCTAGTGTTGCCTCTTTCAGAAGCATAGAAATAGTCATTCTCTGCTACAGTCTCAATGACATCTATGGCTTCTTCAATGGTCTTCTTCTTATTCAGAGATCCCCCTGATGAGTGGTCTGCTGCCTTCTTTGATTCATAAGAAAGGCCTTCATAGAAAATGTGCAGCTGCACCCATTCATTGAACATATCTGGTGGACACCTTCTTGTCAGGTCCTTAAACCTCTCCTATGCTTCATATAGAGTCTCACCATCTTGCTGCCTGAAGGTTTGCACCTCAGCTCTCAGCCTGTTGATCCATTGAGGAGGATAGAATCTTGCCAAGAACTTGTTCACCACCTCTTTCCAGGTTGCTAAACTCTCCTTTGGAAAGGATTCCAGCCATTTAGATGTCTTGTCCTTGTGTGAGAAAGGGAACAGAAGTAGTCTATAGGTGTCAGGATGAACACCATTAGACTTCACAGTATCATATATCCTCAGGAAGGTGGTTAAATGTTGATTGGGGTCTTCTTGGACACCTCCTCCGAATGAACAATTGTTCTGAACAAGGGTAATGAGCTGTGGCTTTAGTTCAAAGTTGTTGGCATGTATAGTTGGCCTTTGGATGCTACTTCCGCAATTTCCTGGGTTTGGATTGATGTACGAACCCAGAACTCTTCTTTATGATGGTTCTCCATATTCTTGTCCATATCTGGTTCAAAGTACTTCTCCTCTTCCTCAGCACCAACTACTCTCTTTCCTCTTGCTTTCCTCCTTAATCTAAAGAAGGTCCTCTCAGGTTCAGAATCAAAGGAAGTTGAAGCCCTGCTTCTTCTCCCTGTCATACAACCACCAAGGCACAAGCAAGGAAATAGATGCAGAATGTAATTTCTACAGAAATGCTATTAGTGTGAGTGATGCAATATATCAAATAGTTAGTGGGTTAGTGGACTGAATTGTAAACAACTAAGAAAATTGGTAGGGAGAAGGGAAGGGAATAACTGAACAGAAAGTAAATTACTCAAATGAAATTAAATCAAACAAAAGAAAAAAAAATGCTCAATCTAGTTATCCTCCAATTTAATCATTGTTGATACAAAATCAATCCCCGGCAACGGCGCCATAAACTTGATGCACGGAAACTTGTCTCTCAATAATTTTCCTTCGGCAAGTATACCGAATTATCGTCAAGTAAAAACTCACAATAGAGTGAGGTTGAATCCCACAGGGATTGATTGGTCAAGAAACTTTAATTAGAGGAATGTTCTAGTTGAGCGAAGCAGAATTTGATTTGAGATTTGCAGAAAATTAAATGGCGGGAAACTAAATAGCAGAAAATGTAAATTGCTGGAAATAAAGAGCTGAATGTAAATGGCGGAAAGTAAATTGCATAATCTTAAATGGGAATGGGGAAGATGCTCATAAAAGTAAATTGCAGAAATTAAAGAGAATGGGTAAGATCAGAAATGGGGAATTCATTGGGCTTAGGAGATGTTGCATTCTCCGGATCAAGTTCATTTTCATCTCTTCCTCGATCAATGCATTCATTGATCTCCTTGGCAATCTTTAGTGATCGAATTACAATTCCTTGTAATTTAATCTCTCAAATCTTGATCAATAGCCAATTCCTTGGTCAATTGCTCATGAGAAGAGATGAAGTATGGTCACTAATTATACCACATGCATTCCCAAATCAAGTGTTGGTAGAATTATAGTCACCATATCCATCCAACCCCAATTTGGTCCAGCATGAGAAAGCATTTCTAGCATGATCTCTTCATTCCTCTTCCAACGTTCAGAAGAGATCCAAGTATGAATAGCTTCTTTTCCAAGATAACTACCCAATTGGATGAAGATTGAAAGCTTTCTAGTAAAATCAAGAGAAAAGATAGAAGAAGAATAATGAAAACTAATGTTGATCCATCAAATTACAACAGAGCTCCCTAATCCAATGAAAGGGGTTTAGTTGTTCATAGCTCTGAAAATCGAAATCAAAGATGGAAAATACATTATGAAAAGTAAAACTAGAAGTGCAGAGAAAGTAAAATTATACAGAGAGTAGTTCTCCAATATCCAACTCCCCCCCTAAAAGCTCTTTCTAATTCAAAACTACCTCTATATATACTACTCTTCTGATCTTCTAGTTGGTTCTTTAAGTCTTGGATATGGGCCTTTGGATCTTGAGTTTGAAGCAGTTATCCTCTTCAGTGGGCTTAGCTTTACTTGCAGAGAGAAAGTGTGAAGTAGGCAGGGTGTTTAGCTCAGGATGTTAGTGGCGTTAACGTTAAGTGAGAGTGTGGGTTCGAGAACGTTAGTGACAATCACCTTTTCCACTAACGTTCCTAACCCAGGGATGATCCACGTTAACTTCAACGTTAGTGGCACCAATGTGACCACTAACGTTGCCTCTTGGTCCTTCGCACACGTTATTGGGACTCACCTTTTCCAATAACGTTGAGAGTCCTCCCTTCCTCCTACGTTAGAGTCCACGTTAACTTAGTTATCGTGGCTCTTAACGTAGGCTTGCCAATCTTTCGAGAACGTTAGTGACACTTACCTTTGTCACTAACGTTCCAAGATGCCCCTACTTCCCACGTTAGAGTCCACGTTAACTAGGTTAACGTGGCTTCTAACGTGGTGTTGATAGCTATCTCCAACGTTAGTGACAAAGGTGAGTGTCACTAACATTGGCTCATCATCTCCTTTATCCACGTTAGCTTCCACGTTAACTAAGTTAACGTTGGAGCTAACGTTGCTCATAGTGGCTTGTGGTGGTACATCCCAATGTTAGTGACAAAGGTAAGTGTCACTAACATTGGCGATCACTTGCTTTCTCCACGTTAGCTTCCACGTTAACTAAGTTAACGTGGCAACTAACGTGGCTTATTTTTGCTTGGCCAATGTTAGTGACAAAGGTGAGTGTCACTAACGTTGGCTTCTCTTTTGCTTTCCAACGTTAGAGTCCACGCTAACTGAGTTAATGTGGCTCTTAACGTGGCCACTTATGAGTTTGGTCCAACGTTAGTGACAAAGGTGAGTGTCACTAACGTTGGCCTTATTTCTTTCTTCCACGTTAGAGTTCACGTTAACTTAGTTAACGTGACTCTTAACGTGGGCTATTATGGCTTTCGAGGACGTTATTGGCGATTACTTTTCTCATTAACGTTGCAAGTTAGCTCCCATTCCACGTTAGTGGTCACGTTAGTTAGACTAACGTGGCTGCTAACGTGGTTCTTCCTTGCTTCCTTTGTCCTGAAATTAAACAATAAAGTGCATCAAAGTTCTAATCCAAGTCATGAGACATGCATCATCCAATTTGTCATATAATTCATGCAAAATTCTCATGAAATCATGTAAAGTGCACCATGTTTGCTTGAATCAAGATGTAAGATAAATTTTACCCAAAACTTGCTTATTTCCTAAGAAAATGCATCAAACTATCCTAAAACAGTAAAGAAAAGGTCAGTGAAACTGGCCAAAATGCCCTGGCATCAATTGTGCTGCATCCAATGTTTTTGAAGAGTAACAAATAACATAAGGGAGTTTACCATCGCGTTGTGCAAGCGCGACACCTACAGCATGGTTTGACGCATCGTACATTATCTCGAATGGTAGCATCCAGTTGGGGCCTTGCACAATCGGTGCTGTGGTAGGAACTCTCCTTAGCTCTTCAAACGCTTTCACACATGCACTGTCAAACTCAAAGTCCACATCTTTTTGGAGTAGGCGTGACAATGGCAAAGCAATCTTGCTGAAATCTTTACTAAAGCTCCTGTAGAATCCTGCATGTCCCAAGAACGAGCAGACCTCCCTCACAGATGAGGGGTGAGGTAAAGTGGTGGTAACATCGACCTTGGCCGGGTCTACAGAAACGCCTTCATGAGATACTACATGCCCCAACACTATACCTTGTCTTACCATAAAGTGACATTTTTTAAAATTCAAGACAAGGTTAGTGTCAACACATCTAGCTAAGACCATGGCCAAGTTCTCTAAGCAACAATCAAATGAGGTTCCATAAACACTGAAGTCATCCATAAAGACTTCCAAAAAATTCTCCATCAGATCGGAAAAGACACTCGTCAAACACCGCTGAAAGGTAGCAGGTGCATTACATAGTCCAAATAGCATCCTTTTGTAGGCAAAGGTGCCAAAAGGGCAAGTGAATGTGGTATTTTCCTGATCTTCAGGAGTAATGTGAATCTGGAAGTAACCAGTGAATCTATCAATAAAGCAGTAACGGAATTTACCCGCCAAACGGTCCAACATCTGATCGATAAAGGCAAAGGGTAGTGGTCCTTCCTTGTAGCGGCATTTAATCTTCCATAATCGATGCACACTCGCCACACATTTTGTACTCTCTTGGTGACCACTTCACCATCATCCTTTTTAACCGCAGTGATGCCCGATTTCTTTGGAACAACCTGGACCGGACTCACCCACTCACTGTCAAAAATTAGGTATATGATACCCGTATCAAGTAGCCTACTGAGCTCCTTCTTTACCACATCGAGGATGGTTGGGTTGAGCCTCCTTTGCGGTTGCCTAACCGGCCGAGCTCCCTCTTGGAGAAATATACGATGCATGCACTTGTGGGGGTCAATCCCCACAATATCGGCTAGGCTCCACCCAATTTCCTTTTTGTGCTTTCTTAGAACATCTAGGAGCTTCCCTTCCTCTTCACTAGAAAGCTCACTAGCAATAATGATCGGAAACTTTTGGTTCTCATCTATGAAAGCATACTTCAAATGAGATGGAAGAGGTTTCAATTCACTCTTTGCCTCAAGCTGAGGTTCCTTTTCCTCAAGCTCACAGAGTTCATTCTCAACAACTTTCTCTTGTTCATCCTCTTGGTCATCTGTCTCTTCAACAATATGGTAGCATGATTTGTTGTAGTCTTCTTTCTGCACTTCTGCTACCACTTCATCGATTACATCACATCGAAAAATGGAATGCTCTTCGGGAGGATGCTTCATGGCTTCTTCCAAATTGAACTTGATAGTCTTGTCCCCAACCTCAAAGGAATATATGCCGGTGATGGTATCTAACTTGAATTTAGAGGTCTTAAGGAAGGGTCTACCAAGTAGAACGGAGGATGAGCTTCTATTTTCTGTTGGAGGCATTTCAAGGATGTAAAAGTCAACCGGAAAGACCAAGTCCTTGATTGCCACAAGTACATCTTCTGTTATTCCCATCACCGTGATCACACTTTTATCGGCTAAGGCAAACTTCGCTGTCAACTTCTTTAATGGAGCTAAATTCAACCGCACAAAGATAGAAAGCGGCATGATGCTTACGCAAGCTCCTAGATCACACATACAGTCATGAAAAGTGTGCCCACCAACACAACAAGACACCAAACAAGGTCCAGGGTCACCACATTTCTTTGGAATAGGCTCCATCAAGGAAGAAATCAAACTACCCAAGGATAGTGTTTCCAACTCTCCTATCCTATCTTTGTGTGTACACAAGTCTTTCAAAAATTTTGCATACTTCGGAATTTGTTGGATAGCATCAAGAAGTGGTATGGTTACCTCAACCTTCTTGAACACTTGAAGCATGTTCAAATCAAATTCCGGGGTCTTCTTTGCTTTCTTTACCATGGAAGGGAATAGGATAGGAATGAACTCATCCACTATAGCTTTCCTCTTGGGTTCCTTAAGGCTTACTCCTTCGTCCTCATGCCCTTTGTCTACTTCTTCTTCTTCTTCATGCAGAGCTTTGACAACCAGTTCTTTCTCATGAATTTCTTCCATGACCCTAGGAGGTATCTTCTCCAATGTAGTCTCCGACTGTAGAGTGATGGCGTTGAGACCTCCCTTGGGGTTTGGTTAGAGTTGGGATGGAAGGTTAGAAGAGCTTGAGGGTTGGTTGGTGTTGTTGTTGGAAGAGGGCATGGTCATCTTGGAAAGCATGTTGGTGAGATTGGCCAATTAAGCGCCCAAGGCATCAAATTGAGCCTTGTTGCTCTCGTCCCATTTCTCCATAGCAGCTCTAAGCTCATCAACTTGATTGGTGGAAGATGAAGGGGTTTGGTTCGATTGTTGTCTATGGTGAGGTGCTTGGTATTTGGTGTAGTTGTTTTGGTTTTGGTTGGGGTGATTTTGGTTCGCTTGGTGGTTGGTGTTGTTATGGTGGTATTGGGATGAAGATTGGTTATTGTTGTGATGATAAGAAGAGTTATTCCATATTTGGTTTTGATTTCTCCCTTGTGCATTATCCCGACACCCTTGATTTTAATTACTACCATGAGAGTAGTTGTTTTGGCCATGAGAAGGATAGGGCGGACGGTTGTTGTAATTCACATTGGCTACGACAAGGGTATGCTCCTCTTGAATTTGATGGCATTGATCGGTGTAGTGTGTGGTGCTAGAGCACAAACCACAAATCCTAGGAAGGCCTTCAAGTTGAGCAACTGGGGGTGGAGCTTGGATGGCTTGGATGGAGTAGTATTTCTTTTGATCTTTTTGTATTTGCGTGAGGATAGTGGTCATGTCCCCAAGCACTTTGGTTAAGCTTGCTTCGGAAGGGGATGGTTCTACCACACCCTTGAGAGGATTACTTCTCACCCTTACATGTTGTGTAGCCTCGGCAACATCATTTATCAATTTCCAAGCTTCTCCCTCCGTCTTGTTTTTTAAAAGGGAACCACCGCTAGAAGCGGTGAGCAATCATCTATCTTCCACACAAAGACCTCCGGTGAAGTAACTAATGAGCAAGTGAGTGTTCAATCCATGATGGGGACAAGATTCCAATAGCCTCTTGAACCGAGTCCAATACTCATACAAACTCTCTTGGTCCCTTTGCATTATACCCGAGATCTCCTTCCGGACGTAATCAGTCTTCTCCGGTGGGAAGAATTTATCTAGAAACTCACATCTCAAGAAATTCCAATTGGTCATAATCTCATCCGGTAGTGAATAAAACCATGTCTTTGCTTGTCCTTCAAGAGAGAAGGGAAAGGCAAAAACCATAATAGCTAACTCATTGGCTCCATGCCTTCGAGCCGTAGAACAAGCAACTTGAAAATCTCTTAGATGTCGGATGGGGTCTTGACCCGGCAACCCATGATATTTAGGAAGTAGATGTATCAAGCTACTCTTCAACTCAAAGTTTGGATCGAGGTTAGGATACTATTCCGAGGGTTACTTGAAACAGTAGGTCGATCTCGGACGAGATCTTCTGTTTTGGTCGGAGATGACGTGTCCGGCTGGTGGATGGCAGCCGGAGCTGTTGTGTCCGATTTGTTGGGCTGGCTATGCTGTTGATCCTTCGTCACCGGAGGGTGGTGGTACCTGCAAGGGATTCCGATGCTTAAGTTAGCAAGGGTATTAAGCAGGTTTTTAGTAGAATCAGAGTCTGAGTTATACCTGGGTGCTCCAGTGTATTTATAATAGTAGGGGATGACCTTTCTGGGGATAAGATAGTTATCTTATCTTATCTTATCTTTGAGTGAAGTCATCTTTATCTTCAAGGGAACCGCCCTTATCTCTATAGGCTTGGGCTGCCTTTGGATTTGGGTCGTGTTCCTCTGTCTGGGCCCTTATTGGGCTTTTCATGACAATTTGGCCGACCTCTTTGAGAAGAGGTCGGATAATCCTGACCTGAAGAGGTCGGTCGACTTGTCGTCAAACATCCCGAGTCGAACAACTCGACCCAGGGTATGAACAGTGCCCCTACTCGAGTATGGTCTTCCTTTCGAGGTCGAGTTTTTAGGACTTCGATCCTTCTCTGGTGAAGCCGAGCTCGAGCATTTCGTCGCCTTTTTCTTTTGTAGAGTTTCCCGTTGAATGTGGAACGTTTTTCTTCAAATTTTTATCCATTTGAAAAAGTGTGTCTCTTTGCTTTGGGAATATGCGAGGGTTTAATAATCTCATTAATTCTTTTAATGCTCCGTTTCTTTTGCCTCCCACGTTCATTTTGAACTTTTCACAAAAATTGGTTTTCTCTTCTTTTTCTTTCTTGCTGTAACTTCTCCTTTTCTTTCTGCCCTTCTGTTCTGCCTGAAGCTTGCGTTTTCGCATTTCTTTCTATGACGCCATTTGGTGGTTGTGCTTTCCTTGATCGAGGGCAATCCTAGATTTTGTCCTTTCCGCTTCTTTAGCGCTTTTCTCCTATTTCAGGTTGGTTCCTCTTTTCTTTGACTTCTTTTGTCGTTCTTCCTTTATGATTGCATTGTTCTACTCTTGGTAGAGTTTTGATCTGGCTTAACTTTGTGTTAGAAAGCTTGAACCTTTTCGTATTCTTATGCCTGTGGGTCGCTGTGATGTATTTTTTCTGGCTTTCTTTCGCCCTTATGTATATTCTTGGCATTTTTTCTGATGATTGAGGCTTTTTAGGGCTTTGCATGTTGTTGCCTGTTTCTGCATTTTCTGGTTTTGTAGCTTTTGAGACAATGGCTTGTTTGATTCTAAAGAAAGGTTTCGTCTTTGATGATTTCCTTTTGACATGTTTTTGTTACTTGGTAGTTCCTTTTGCTAAGAGACTGAAACTATAGTTTGAGGGGCGGTTATTGATGACTTATTTGGTTTATAATTTTCTTCTTGGAGTGTTGATTGAAAGAAGGTTTTTCTTGATGATTTTCTTAATTCCTTACTCTGTTATTGCCTCCAAAGGATGCCCCTGGACCAGTGGGTTGTGTCCTGGGTTTTCCTTTTGTCATGTGTGGCCTAGATCAAGTTATATCTGTTTTGTCTGAGTTTTTTTCTTTGTTGTGGCCGAGCTATTTATTTAGTAATTCCTCTCTATTTTCTTTGCTGTAGGATTAGTTGACCATGTCTTCTCGCAAAAATATTATCGAGACTTCCTCCAAAGTCCCCCAGGGCATGTCTAATTAGCTGGACTCCCTTGTCATGATGTGCATCTCTGTAGTTAATTCTAAATTCTGTGCAGAGCTTAGAAAACATCACAGACTCTGTAAGAATAGAGATCAGGAAAAGAACTATGAATTGGTAGCGCTTGATTCTGAGGAGAGGGTTTGCTTCCCTGCTCTGATCTGGGGGAACGCCCTTTCTTTTAGGCTTATGACTATTTTTTCAGCCAGTTGAATATTACTTTTCCTTTCACTTCCTTTGAGACTGATTTGTTGTGGTCGTGTAACGTAGCTCCATCCCAGCTCCATCCGAACTCCTGGGATTTTATCAAGATCCTTCAGCTACTTTGCCAAGAGTTGGACATCACACCTTCTCAGACTCTCTTTCTTTACCTTTTTATTTTAACTAAGCCCGGGATTTCTTCGAAAAAGAAAGCCTGTTGGATTTCCTTTAGATCTGCCCAAGGACATAAAGGTTTTGCTATGTATGACGAGTCCTTTAGGGACTTCAAGAACTACTTCTTTAAGGTCTGAGCTGTTGAGGGAGCTCGACCGTTTTTCCTAGAAGCGAATGATGAACCTGCCTTCCCCTTGTGTTGGCAACAGAATATGGTGGTGTCTCGATACACATGGGAGATGCTTGACAAAGTTAAACAGGCCTTTGTAAATGTTTTGGAGGATATTTGGGGGGAACCTCCTCATCTTGACACCAAGAAATTTTTGGGGGACCCATCCCTTGTCCGAACTGCGTTGGGTATTAATTAATATGTTTTGCTTTGTTTTTACTTTGCTTCCTTCTTTTAGCAGCTTGTAACCTACTTCTATGGTTGATTTTGTTTTTCAGAGATGGCCAAGAATAATGACTCTATGAAAGCCTTTAAAAAGGTGAGGAAGGCTACTGCGGCCCAAAACATTTCGGCCAAAGTGGCTGGGGAAGGATCTTCTTGTGTTCCTCCCAAACAGCCCATACTGAGCTCTCCTGGCCCGAGAAGGATGATCCCTACCCCTCGGGTCCATGTGCTTGATCCTCCCCAGGCTTCTGCTACTGTCTCCTCTCCTACGGCCGTTCCCCCTTTAAAAAGACCTCGGACTATTGAGCCCTTTAATTTAGATGCTATTGATTTCGATGCTATTGGGTTTGTTGACCAGCAAATTGCTCCTTATGGTGTCATTTCTACTGACGATGTCTCTCTTCTTCGTCATTTGGATTTTATTACCCGGAGTAGCATCAAGATTGCACATATGGGGGCAGCTCTGTATCGAACCGCCCAAGATCTTCCTATTCAAGCAACGAAGGCCTTTATGGAGGAGGCCAAATTAGAGTTTGACCGGATTAAGGGTTTGAAGGAGGAGCTCGAGGTGAAAGTGACCAGGTTGGAGAAAAAGTTGGAGGGTGAGAAGACTAGAGCTGTTGCTTTGGCGGCCTCTGCAAAGTTGGCTGAGGATACGGCATTGAAGCATAAGGAGAGCTATGTCACCACTTATAGGGAGATGATGGATCTCAGGGAGAGTTTGGAGTCTGTCCGAGCTGATTATGCCGAACTTCAAGGTCATCTTGTAGGCAGTGTTACTGCTGCTTATGAGAATTTGAAGGAGCAGGTTCGAGTTCTTACGCCCGAGCTTGACCTTACTCTCTTCAGCTTGGACAACATTGTGAAGGACGGTAAAATTGTCCCTGATGATCCTAATGATGATGACGATGTCGAGCCCCCTCCTGTGCTTGCTGCCAAAGTCTCTGTTGCGCCGACTTCTTCAACTCCTGCAGGTGGTCATCCCGAGTCGGATCCTGATTGTCAGATCCTGAGCCGGGATGATGGAACAGTAGATGCGATGCCTCTTCAGACTCGCCCTCCTTCACCCCGTGATACTGCAACTGAGAAATCTTTGGATCCTCTATGATTATTTCTTGGTGTTTTTGTGTATAGCCCGGCTTGTGGGCTTCGAACTCTTTTTATTCTGTAGTTTTTATCATTCTGACTTTTGAATACTTTTTAGTTGCTTTTTTAGCAACTTTGTTTTAAAAAAATCAAAGGTTAAGCCTTTTGAGGTCGACTTCAGGTGGCCTCTTCGGTCTTGTTTATTATGGCAACTTTGCTCTTGCTTGTTTATTGCTTTGCTTAATATTTTTTCAGGCATCTTCAGGGTGTTAGGATCTTTTTGTCCAACCTCTTTTGATTGCCTTTGTGCTTTCATACTTTGTAGTTTGATTCTGTTGTGGATTTCTGGGTCTGTTCCGAGGGTTACCTGAAACTGTAGGTCGATCTTGGACGAGATCTTCTGTGTTGGTCGGAACCGATGTGTCCGGCTGGTGAATGGCGGCCGGAGCTGGTGCGTCCGACTTGTTTGGATTGAACGTGCTGCTGATCCTCTATCACCAAAGGGTGGGGGGTACCTGCAAGAGACTCCGATGCTTAAGTTAGCATGGGTATTAAACAGGTGTTATGTAGAATCAGAGTATGAGTTATACCTGGGTGCTCCAATGTATTTATAGAGGTGTAGAGTGACCTTTTTAGATAAGATAAGTTAGTTATCTTATCTTATCTTATCGTATCTTTGAGTGAGGTCATCTTATCTTCTGGGGAACCGCCTTTATCTTTCTAGGCTTTGACTGCCTTTAGATTGGGCTGTGTCCCTTCGTCTGGGCCTGCTTGGGCCTCTTACGGCGATTTGGCCGAGCTCTTTGTGAAAAGGTCGGGCATTGGACGAGCTTTTTGAGAAGAGGTCGGATAGTCTGACCTGAAGAGGTCGGTCGGCTTGTCGATAAACATCTCGGGTCGGACAACTTGACCCAGGGTATGAACAGTGCCCCTGCTTGAGTTCGATCTTTCCGTGAGATTGTGCTTTTCAGAAATTCGATCTCTTTGGAAATCATGCTCAAGCATCTGTCTGGCTTGTTTCTTCATTGCTTTACAATCTTTTGCAGATTTTCTAGAGGTTTGGTACTTCACAGTCCGTCCTCTTTTGAGTGGTAGTGTGGGTTTTCTACCCTTGCCTTCTGGATCACGCCTTGCTTTTGTGTTGACAACCCTCTGCTTTGGCGAAGTTATCCTTGTGGCTTGATATCCGGGCTCTTAGTGACTTGTACGATGACTTTTAAGTGTTCTTTGTATAGAACCTTTTTTTGTCTCGGATGACGTTCGTAGCCCTATTTAAGATTGTGCATTCTTTGAGTGGAGTTGTATCCCTTTTGGCTAAGCACATTTGAGCCTTAAGTTGTTTCCCAACCTTTTGGCTTGTTCTTTTTTGAGATCGTACTTGCACCTCTTCTTTAGCTGACGTCGACCTGTGTGACTTTGCCCCTGCTTGAGTTTGGACCTTTTCGTGAGATCGTGCTTTCAGAGCTTTTGATCTCTTTGGGGAAGTCTCGCTCAAGCATCCTGACTTTGGTCGATCTTAAGTAGTTTTTCTTTGTGCGAGTTTGGTGTTGCCCCTTTTTTAGTTTGCTGAGAGGTCTTTTCAGCCTTCTTCCGACTTGTTTGTCTTCACTGTTTGGGCCTTTTAGTCATAATCCAACAACTTTTTAGGTATAGTTTGTTTGGACGACTTTTTAGCTCCGTCTTTGAGGCCGTGCTTTTTGCTTTTTAAGTAGTGTCTTTTTTCAAGACTTCGTACCTTTTAGCGAAGCATTCCTGGCCTTCCTTTGGCCGTTTGTAAGATGTCTTTGTCCCCTTTGTGGATCTTTGTAGAGTGTCGGTACTTTGTTGTCCGACCTCTTTTGATCACTTCTGGTTTTGTCCACTTTCTGTTTGGTCGAGGTGGTCCTTGGGGCTAACTTGTCCGACGACTTTTTAGTGTTCTCGTAGAACACTTTTTAGTCATTCTGAACAATTTTGATAGCCTTGTCGTGGAGCCGTGGCTTTTTGGGTGGAGCTATGTCCATTTTAGCGCACGTTTTTCGTTGGTCCGACTTCTTCTTGTCGGTCCAAGCTGTAGCTTTCGTTGGTCCGACTTCTTCTTGTCGGTCCAAGCTGTAGCTTTTGTTGGTCCAACTTCTTCTCGTCGTCCTTTTCCAAGTTATTTTTGTAATCCTCTTTCTTGGACCTTGGTCAGGTCTCTTTCAGGGATTACTTTTATAACTTGTTTTTTTTTTGTAGGAGACCGACTTCGTCATGTCGATCTCTTCTAAGTTATTTTGTAATCCTCTTTCTTGGACCTTGTTCAGGTCTCTTTCAGGGATTACTTTTATAACTTGTTTGTAGTAGGAGACCGACTTCGTTATGTCGATCTCTTCTAAGTTATTTTGTAATCCTCTTTCTTGGACCTTGTTTAGGTCTTTTTCAGGGATTACTTTTATAACTTGTTTGTAGTAGGAGACCGACTTCGTTATGTCGATCTTTTCTAAGTTATTTTTGTAATCCTCTTTCTTAGACCTTTGTCAGTTCTCTTTCAGGGATTACTTTTATAACTTGTTTGTAGAAGGTTGACTTCTTTGCGTCGTCCTCTTTCTAAGTTATTTTTGTAGTCCTCTTTTTTGGACCTTTGTCAGGTCTCTTTCAGGGACTACTTTTATAACTTTTTCATTTTGGGCTGACTTTGTCATGTCTGCCCTTCTAAGTTAAAGTAATCCTCTTTAATAGGGTTGGCCAGACCTCTTTCCAGGGTTTACTTATAACTTGGGTTGACTTGGTCTGACTTCTTAATGTCGGCCAATCTTTAAGTTATTATTTTAGCAATCCGTAAGACCTCGTCAGGTTTTTTTTTGGATCACTTTCGATAACTTCTTACATTATTCTGTGTTCATATTTTCCGATTTGTAAAAAGTGGTTGTCATCTCTAGATCGTCTTTTGGATGAATCGCGTTTTCACCTTTATCGGACGATTGTCTTTATCGTGATCGTGCAGTGAAATTGTTTTACACTTTCTGCCGATCTGTTGCTTTATAATCGGACGATGAATGCTTCAGATTAATGCGTCTTGGTATAGTAGTGAATTTTGTTTTCACTTTGTCGACCTTTGTCGAAATCAAACGATGAATTCGGTTTTCATCGTGGTCGGGTGGTGAAGTTGGTTTTCACCTTGCCAACTTGTCGCTTTGTAATCGGATGATGAATTTGGTTTTCATCTTGCCGACTTTGTTGTGATCGGGCGGTGACTTTGGTGTTCACCTTGCCGACCTGCCGTAGTCGGCCGTCTTGGTAGGAAACTTTCTAGGGAATCTGCAATCTTTTAAACAATAAAATAAAGATAAGAATGTGTACATGTTAGTACTTCCCTTTCTAGGTCGGGCAATCTTTTTGGATCTCGGCCTGGCGCCCTTTTTTTAGATTGCAGGCATGCCATGACCTTAGTAGCTCTTGCCCCTCGAGGTCGGACACTTTGTAGCAACCTTTCCCCAGTTCTTCTGAACAACTTGGTATGGTCCTTTCCAGTTGGCTGCCGACCTATTTTGATGTCATTTCGGATTAGGATGAGATGGTTGTTGCTAGATTACCTTTCGATTGTATCTTGAGGCCATTTGACGTTTTAATGCCTCTTCCTTGATCCGAGCTCTTTCTCGGGTTTTTGGAAGTAGGTCGAGTTCTTCCTTTTGAAGTTGGAAGTTGGCCTCTTCACTGTAGGGGATCACTTTGGGTGATCCTTCTTTGACCACTACTGAGATTATTTCCTCCATTCCGTAAGCTAATCGGAAGGGTGATTCCTTTGTAGTGGAGTGTGGGGTTGTCCGATATGCCCATAGGACTTGTGGGAGCTCTTCAGGTGGGGCTATAGGGAAGTTGGCATGCTTTTGATGTAAATCTTTGACTTTGTATTTGCTCTGAAGAACTTTGGTTCTTTCTGCAAAAAGTTTGCATCTTTGATCGTTTGTTGTCACTTTTCATTCACTTTTGAGAAGAATGTGTGCTTTGCTTAGGGTTTGGTTGCGGTTCCTGTTTCTTTTTATCGTTGCCTGACTCCTTTTGTACAAAAGTTCTAGCTTTTGTTTTGACCTTTTGTTTGAGAGGTGTTCGGACTGTTTGGGTATAGATTGTCGACTTCTTTTCTTTGTGTTCTTGCCCTGTTGTTGCCTCCAAAGGGTGCCCCTGGACTTTCGTGTGAGTCCTGGGGTTTCCCTTTTACTGCCACGTCTGTCACTTGATGTTCTGCTATTATTGTCCGAGTTGTTTCCTTATTTGCCCGAGTTATTTGGTAGTAATCCCATAGTCGACCTATGTCTTTGAGATGTATACTAAGATCCCGGACGGCATGTCTAATTGGCTGGATTTCATAGTTTTAATGCGTGTTACTGTGGCTGACCCTGAGTACATCCCTTATACCGCCTTCGAGATTGGCTCGTTGTGGTCTTATAATGTAGCCTGGATGAGGCTTCTGTTATTGCCCCCTGGTTTGGTGTTGGCTAGTTTTGAAAATGCATCAGGTCGGGCATTCTGCTCCCGAGGCATGTGTCGGACCTCATATCCCCGAATTGTCCGAGCTGTTTTCTGTTTTTGTCCAGGGTCCCCCGAATTGTCCGAGATGTTCTCTGATTTTGTCCAGGATCCCCCGAATTATCTGAGCTGTCCTCTGTAGGATTCTTCCAGCTATGTTTATTTTCTATAGGATGCCTTTTATGGGCTGGTTGGTCCGAACTCTGATAGTGTGAGCTTGAAAGTATGGGTGGAGTCGTTGAGAGGTGAGTATGTGGGCTTAGGCAAACTTTTTCTATCTTTTGATAGTTTAGTTCGGCCCCTTGTAGAGCTTTGCTGATGAAGTAGACGGGTTCTTGCCCACTTCCGTCTTCTTTGACTAGTGCTGAGGCTATTGCCCGACTTCCCACTGCGAGGTATAATATGAGTTCTTCACTTTCCCATGGTCTGGAAAGAATGGGTGGTTGCCCCAAGAATTTTGAAATCTCGGAAGGCTTGTTCGCACTCCGTTGTCCTTTTCAACTCGTCTGACCTCTTTGGTGTGAGGTGGACGTTTAACTCGTCCGACTTCTTTGGTGTGAGGTGGACCTTCAACTTGTCCGACCTCTTTGTTGTGAGGTGGACCTTCAACTCGCCCGACATCTTCGATGTGAGGTGGACCTTCAACTCGTCCGAACTCTTTGGTGTGAGGCGGACCTTCAACTCGTCCAACCTCTTTGTTGTAAGGTGGACCTTCAACTCGTCCGACCTCTTTGGTGTGAGGTGGATCTTCAACTCGTCCGACCTCTTTGGTGTGAGGTGGACCTTTAACTCATCTGACCTCTTTGTTGTGAGGTGGACCTTAGGTGGACCTTCCACTCGTCCGAACTCTTTGGTGTGAAGCGGACCTTCAACTTGTCCAACCTCTTTGTTTTAAGGTGGACCTTCAACTCGTCCGACCTCTTTGGTGTGAGGTGGATCTTCAACTCGTCTGACCTCTTTGGTGTGACGTGGACCTTTAACTCGTCCGACCTCTTTGTTGTGAGGTGGACCTTCAACTCGTCTGACTTCTTTGTTGTGAGGTGGACCTTCAACTCATCCGACCTCTTTGGTGTGAGGTGGACCGTCCACTCGTCCGACCTCTTTCGTGTGAGGTGGACCTTTAACTCGTCCGACCTCTTTGGTGTGAGGTGGATCTTCAAATCGTCTGACCTCTTTGGTGTGAGGTGGACCTTTAACTCGTCCGACCACTTTGGTGTGAGGTGGACCTTAACTCGCCCGACCTCTTCGGTGTGAGGTGGACCTTAACACTTCTGACCTCTTTGATGTGAGGTGGACCTTCCACTCGTCCGACCTCTTTGGTGTGAGGTGGACCTTTAACTCGTCCAACGTCTTTGGTGTGAGGTAGACCTTTAACTCATCCAACCTCTTTGGTGTGAGGTGGACGTTAACTCGCCCGACCTCTTCGGTGTGAGGTGGACCTTCAACTCGTCCGACCTCGTTTGTTTTTGATTGGGCGAGGTGGTGAGATCTTCTCCGTGTTGCATATTTCTCGGTAAACCTCCACAAAAGACACCCGAAGAGGGGTGTAATTGCGATATTTTCTAGGCTTTTCGGGTTGATCTTCTTTTTTCTTGGACTCTTTATCCTTGTCCTGTGGTGGGTTAGGGGAATTCGGTTTCTGAGCTCTCTCCTAGTCGAGAGTTCTCCTCCATGTTGATGTGTTTCTTTGCCTGTTCCTATACCTTGTTTAGAGATGTTGGGTGCTTCTTGGATATTGAGTGGCTAAAAGGTCTTCTTCGTAGGCCATTGATGAGACCCATGATATTTGCTTTTCTTGGCAGACTTTGTATGTCCAGGCACGCTTTGTTGAATCTTTCCATGTAGTTGCGAAGACTTTCCCGATCTCCTTGCTTGATCCCTAGCAAGCTTGGAGCGTGTTCGACTTTATCCTTCTGGATGGAGAATAACGGATTGCATCTGAGGCCTCCGTGAGATACATCCTGCTTCTGGAATTTCTAAGATGATGGCTTGGATCTGATGTGCTGTCGTACGGGGTCATATCGGGAGCTTTGAAGTCCTTTGGAACTTTAGCTTTCATGATCTCTTTGGTGAATGGGTCTTGATCTTTGTGGGGGCTGTCTTCGTGACCGGATCGAGTTGTTTTGGCCTTGAGATCCGCTTCGAGTTTTAGGAGCTTGTCCTCTGACGTCGTCTTATTTCTCTTCCGAAGGTCTCTTTCGGCTTCCCGTTAATGTTCAGCTTCTTGTTCCAGTTGTTTAAGGCGATTCTGTTGCTCACGGATAGCTTCCAAAATTTCTGTGTTTGGGGGTTGCTTATTTCCCCCGTTTTGAGGTGCGTCTTTGGAGGTGGCGTCCGTGTCTTTGTTTGGCGTTCGGTCCACCAAACTAGAGTTGTGATCGTTGTCATGGTTGTCCGCCATGGTGATGGGATGACTTCCAGGTTCCCCGGCAACGGCGCCAATGTTCCGAGGGTTACCTGAAACTGTAGGTCGATCTTGGACGAGATCTTCTGTGTTGAGGTCGGGCATTGGCTGAGCTCTTTGAGAAGAGGTCGGATAGTCTGACCTGAAGAGGTCGGTCAGCTTGTCGCTAAACATCTCGGGTCGGACAGCTTGACCCAGGGTATGAACAGGGTCCAACTTGCGTGCCTTCTGTCGGCCGACTTCTTTATCTCGGCCTGAAGTTATTTCTAGTAATCCATTTTGTTTGGGCCTTTCTTAGGTCTCTTTTTATGGATTACTTTTATAACTTTTTGTGGTTCCTGGGAGGCCGACTTCATATTGTTGGTCCCTTCTAAGTTATTTCTAGTAATCCCTTTTGGATTTTTGGCAGATCTCTTTTTATGGATTACTTTTTATAAATTTTTGGTTTGGGGCCGACTTTTTCATGTTGGTCCCTTCTAAGTTATTTCTAGTAATCCTCTTTTTTTGGACCTCTGTTAGGTCTCTTTTAGGGATTACTTTTTATAACTTTTTGGTTTCGGGCCGACTTCTTCATGTTGGTCCCTTCTAAGTTATTTCTAGTAATCCTCTTTTTTTGGACCTCTGTCAGGTCTCTTTTAGGGATTACTTTTTATAACTTTTAGGTTTTGGGCCGACTTCTTCACGTTGGTCCCTTCTAAGTTATTTCTAGTAATCCTCTTTGTTAGGGCTGGCCAGGCCTTTTTCCAGGGATTTACTTTTTATAACTTTGGTTATTGTGGTCGACTGGTCCGACTTTTTCTACGTCGGCCGGTCTTTAAGTTATTTTTAGCAACCCATTTTTATTAAGAGCTCGTCAGGTCCTTTCTATGGATCACTTTCGATAACTTCTTGCATTATTCTGTTTTTGTCGCCTTTTCATCTTTGCCGATTTCGTAGAAATTGGGTTTGATCCCCGTTGGTCGACCTTTTGATGAATTTGGTTTTCATCTTTGTTGGTCTTTACCGTGATCGTGTAGTGAATTTGATTTTCACTTTCTGCCGATCTGTAGCTTTATAATCGGGCGATGAATTTTTTGCATTTCAGATTAATGCATCTTGATAAAAGATTTGTAGGAAATCTGAAAAACTTTATTCAAAATAGAAAATATACAAATAGATACATGTGGGAGTTTTACTCCTCTAAGTTAGGTATTTTACGAATCTTGGCTTGGCGCCTCATTAAAAAACCTTTTCAGGAAAAAGAGTGCACCTTATCCTAAGATCCTTATTACCTCTAACTATAATACCTTCATAGGTTGCAAGCGTGCCATGACCTGGGAAGCTCTCGCCCTTCGAGTTCGGACAGTTTGTAGTAGCCCTTTCCAAGTACTTCTATGACTCGGTAGGGTCCTTTCCAGTTTGCTGCCAGCTTTCCTTCTCCAGGTCGAGTTGTTCCAATATCATTTCGGATTAAGATAAGGTCGTTCTCGACAAAACCTTGCGGCACTACCTTTTGATTGTATCTTGAAGGCATTCGACGTTTTAATGCCTCTTCCCTAATCTGAGCTCTTTCTCGGATTTCTAGAAGTAGGTCGAGCTCTTCCCTTTGGAGTTGGAAGTTGGCCTCTTCATTGTAGTGGATCACTCTGGGCGACCCTTCTTCGACCTCCACTGGGATCATTGCCTCTATTTCGTAAGTTAATCGGAAGGGTGATTCCTTTGTGGTGGAATGTGGAGTTGTCCGATATGCCCATAGGACTTGTGGGAGCTCTTCGGCCCAGGCTCCCTTTGCATCTTGTAATCTTCGTTTTAGCCCGGCTAATATGACTTTGTTAGCAGCTTCTGCTTGTCCATTGGCCTGGGGGTGTTCTACGGATGTGAATTGGTGTTTTATGTTCAGATCGGCCACCAACTTTCTGAAGCCTGCACTGTAAATTGGGTGCCATTGTCTGTGGTTATAGAGTATGGGACCCCAAACCTTGTGACAATGTTTCTATATAGGAATTTTCGACTTCTTTGAGTAGTGGCGTTAGCTAGGGGTTCTGCCTCGATCCATTTTGTTAAGTAGTCTACCCCCACTATGAGGAATTTGACTTGTCCTGATCCTTGATGGAAAGGTCCGAGAAGATCGAGTCCCCATTTTGCGAATGGCCAGGGTGAGGTTACGCTGATGAGCTCCTCTGGCGGGGCGATGTGAAAGTTGGCATGTTTCTGACATGGTGAACATGTCTTCATGAATTCTGTTGCTTCCTTTTGTAAAGTTGGCCAATAAAATCTGGCTCAGAGTACTTTTTTGGTAAGTGCCTGTGCTCCAAGATGGTTACCCCAGATGCCACTATGTACTTCTTCTAAAACTTCTTTTGTGTTGGAAGTCAGAACGCATTTTAATAGTGGTGTTGAAATCCCTCTTTTATATAGAGTATTATTTATGATGGTGTAGTATTGTGCTTCCCGTTTTAACCTCTTTGCCTCCTTCTTATCTGTAAAGAGTGTTTCTGTTTTGAGGTAATTAATTTTGGGAGTCATCCATCCTTGATCCAGACCTGTTTATGGCCAAGACCTTTTCTTCTTCTGAGATTGACGGGTCCTGTAGCATCTCTTGGATGAGGCTTCTATTATTGCCCCCTAGTTTGGTGCTGGCTAGTTTTGAGAGTGCATCAGCTCGAGCATTCTGATCCCGGGGTATGTGGTGGACCTCATATTCCCCGAGTTGTCCGAGCTGTTCCTTGGTTTTGTCCAAGTACTTTTTCATGGTGGGATCCTTGGCTTGGTAACTCCCTGCTATTTGTGAGGTGACTACTTGTGAGTCACTGAAGATGATAAGCTTTTGAGCTTCAACCTCCTTAGCCAGCTTCAAACCAGCTAGTAATGCCTCATACTCAGCTTGGTTGTTTGAGGCAGGGAACCCGAATTTGAGGAAAAGTTCGATTTGAGATCCCTGGTCGCTTTCCATTATCACACCTGCGCCACTTCCAGTTTTGTTTGAGGAACCGTCTACGTAGAGATTATACTCTGTAGGGATTTTCGGGGTGTCTGTAAACTCCGCAATAAAGTCGGCCAAATATTGTGATTTGATGGCTGTTCGAGCTTCATATTGAAGGTCAAATTCGGACAACTCGACTGCCCATTGCAAAATTCTTCCTGCTAGATCTGTTTTCTGTAGAATGCCTTTTATGGGCTGATGCACGGAAACTTGTCTCTCAACAGATTTCCCTCGGCAAGTATACCGAATTGTCGTCAAGTAAAAACTCACAATAGAGTGAGGTCGAATCCCACAGGGATTGATTGGTCAAGCAACTTTAATTGGAGGAATGTTCTAGTTGAGCTAAACAGAATTTGATTTGAGAATTACAGGAAATTAAATGGCGGGAAAGTAAATAGCAAAAAATGTAAATGCTGGAAATAAAGAGCAAAATGTAAATGGCGGAAAGATAATTGCAGAATCTTAAATGGGGAATTGGGAAGATGAGCATAAAAGTAAATGCAGAAAGTAAAGAGAATGGGTAAGATCAGAAATGGGGAGTTCATTGGGCTCAGGAGATGTTGTATTCTCCAGATCAAGTTCATTTTCATCTCTTCCTCAATCAATGCATTCATTGATCTCTTTGGCAATCTTAAGTGATTGAATTCCAATTCCTTGGTAATTCAATCTCTCAAATCTTGATCAATAGCCGATTCCTTGGTCTAATTGCTCATGAGAAGAGATGAAGTATGGTTACTGATTATACCACATGTATTTCTAAATCAAAGTATTGGGAGAATTATATGTCACTATATCCGTCCAAACCCCAATTTGGTCCAACATGAGAAAGCATTTCTAGCATGATCTCTTCATTCCTCTTCTAAGGTTCCGAAGAGATCCAAGTATGAATAGCTTCTTTTCCAAGACAACTACCCAATTGGATGAAGATTGAAAGATATCTAGTAAAGTCAAGAGAAAAGAAAGAAGAAGAATAATGAAAACTATTATTGATCCATTAAATTACAACAGAGCTCCCTAACCCAATGAAAGGGGTTTAGTTGTTCATAGCTCTGGGAATGGAAAACAAAGATGGGAAATACATTCTAAAAGTAAAACTAGAAGTTGCAGAGAAAGTAAAATTATACAGAGAGTAGTTCTCCTAATGCCAAAAGCTCCCTTTACTAGTTCAAAACTACTCCTATATATACTACTCTTCTGATATTCTAGTTGGCTCTTCAAGTCTTGGATATGGGCCTTTGGATCTTTGAGTTGAAGTAGTTATCATCTTCAGTGGGCTTAGCTTTGCTTGCAGAAAAAGTGTGAGTTAGGCATGGACGTTAGTTAGGACGTTAGTGGTGTTAACGTTAAGTGAAAATGTGGGTTCGAGAACGTTAGTGACGATCACCTTTTTCACTAACGTTCCTAACCCAAAATGGTCCATGTTAACTTCAACGTTAGTGGCACTAACGTGACCACTAACGTTGCCTCTTGGTCCTTCCCAAACGTTATTGGCATTCACCTTTTCCAATAACGTTTGCTTGTTGCCCTTCCTCCATACGTTAGAGTCCACGTTAGTATAGCTAACGTGACCTTTAACGTGGGCATGCCTCAGCTTCGAGAGCGTTAGTGACACTTACCTTTGTCACTAACGCTCCAAACGCCCCTTCCCACGTTAGTGCCTCACGTCAATTGTATTAACGTGACCACTAACGTGGTGGTAATTGCCATCTCCAACGTTAGTGACAAAGGTGAGTGTCACTAACGTTGGCTCATCATTTCTTTCCTCCACGTTAGCTTCCACGTTAATGTAATTATCGTGGCAACTAACGTGGCTAATAGTGGCTTGGTCCAACGTTAGTGACGAAGGTGAGTGTCACTAACGTTGGCTCTTCCTTGCTCCTCCCACGTTAGAGTTCACGTTAATGTAGTTAACATGACTCTTAACGTGGCCAATTGTACCTTTTGGAACGTTAGTGGTATTCACTTTTACCACTAACGTTGGGGCTTTCTTTTTCCTCCACGTCAGCTTCCATGTTAATGTAGTTAACGTGGACACTAACGTGGGCTATGATGGCTCACGAAGGCATTATTAGTGTTCATTTTTCTTATTAACGTTGCAAGCTAGCCTCCATTCCACGTTAATGGTCACGTTAGTTAGACTAACGTGGCTATTAACGTGGCATCTTCCTTGCTTCCTTTGTCCTGAAATCAAGCAAGTAAAGTGCATCAAAGCTAGGTTCTAACTCATGAGATCATGCATCATCCATTTTATCATTCAATTCATGCATAATTCTCATAAAATCATGTAAAATTCACAATGTTTGCTTGAATCAAGATGTAATTTATTATCTATCCAAAACTTGCTTATTAACTAAGAAAATGCATGAAACTACCCTAAAACAGTAAAGAAAAGGTCAGTGAAACTGGCCAAAATGTCCTAGCATCACAACACCAAACTTAAAGCTTGCTTGTCCCTAAGCAAGTACTGAAACATGAGAATGATGAATGAAATGACAAGAGAAATGAGTCATTATTGTGGAAGTCATGTCCTTGGTTTTATGGGGTTTCATGCATAGCAACTTAGGTTCATTCCTTCACTGGCTTTCAGACCTTTATCATGCCCTAGAATACTCACTTGATTGCTCCATTTGAGACTTTTATTCATTGATCCCTTTGTCTTTTCATGGTTTAATTGTGTTCTTAGACTAGGTGCTTTGTGAGGGGGCGACTCTTTAAGATAAGCTTTCAGCCAGCACTCCCAAACCAGTTGGTCCAAGGTGCTGGGTGTTAAGGCACCCCTAAGGACTTACTCCCTCAAGTCTCTTTCCCCCATACATACACACCACAGGCACATGGTTTGTTATTTTTTTACTTGAGACCTTGGTGTCCAGCACCTCTTTGGGTTACTAAGTGTTCTGTAGCAAAGGTTACTCTTGATAGTGGACTTTCAGCTGATAATCTTGGGTTAGTTAACCCAAGTTACCAAGTGATAAGGCACCCCTGAGAGCTTATTCATCCAAGCATATCCTTTATACAGGAGCACCACAGACACATGCCTCAAGATTCAACCCTTGGTGCCTAGCCTTATTTCTTACTCTTTTTCTTTATTTCTCAACTTTCATTTTTCTTTCCCTTTTTCTTATTAGGATCTTGTTATTTAGCTAGTCTCATGGGTTTTGTTTCAAGTATATGTTTCAGGACAAATAGTTGCCTTCCTACCTTGTTGGTGAACCAACTTAGCTAAGTAATTACTACACCACAAGCTTAAGAACTTACTCCATAAATTGAACATCACTTTGGTCTTTCATAATATCTCTTTTTATTTGACTTAAAGGACAAGCATACAAGTGAGCAAGGTGAAAATGCAGCAGTGACATTAGACTAGCAAGCATAGACCTAAGCAATGCAAACTTAAAGGCAGAATTGAAAATCCTAAACTACCATGGAAACATGTTCTATTTCATACATGATTTTCCTTATTTAAAACTTGAAAAAGATAGGACAATGAGGGAACTCCACCACCTTTTACTCATGGGGGTGCTCATGCTCTCCCTCTTGTTTGTCCTCTTTGTGTCTTTCTTGAGTGCTTGAACCCCCACTTCCCTTGCTTTTTCTCATCAACTTTTTCCAGAAGCCAGCATCTTCCATCTTCTTTTTCAATGTTTCCTTCTGCTGTTTCACCTTCATTTCCTCTTGTTCTGTTAGATCTTTTTGGACTGTATCATACCTAGGGATTGTAGAGTGCAAATTATGCATATGCCCAGACATATAGTTCAACTTGGCTTGAGTGTTTATGTTGAACTCTTCCCTATGTAGTTGCTGTCCTTCATTAAGCACGCTAAACTCATTGAATGCTTTCGTCTGAGCTAGCTGACGTCGGTTGAGTTCTTGAAGGCATTTATCTTGACGCTCTTGCTTTTCAGTCACTTGATTGATGGCTTGAGTGAGCTGGGAGTAGTGTTCCTGTTGCTACTCCATTTGTTGTTTCTGCCACTCTCCCTGTTGATTCATCCAGTTAGCAAGTAGTTCTTCCTGACGATCCATCCATTAGGATTGAAGGTGTAGTTGTTGCTCTTGCCCTTCCATATATCTCCTTGCCAAGTCCTCAATGACTCCTTGAATGTGGCCCAGATTTATATTGGTTGGATCATAGTACTCTTCTTGCTGGTATTCTTCTTGATGAGATTCTTCTTGGTGAGGTCCTTCTTGTGATGTTCTTTTCCCTATTTGAGGCCTTCTTTGTTGTTGGGCGGGTGCCACATAAGTTATAAGCTGGAGCGTAACTAACCTCCCAGGGTTTACCCAATGGGGATTGCTGTCTTCGAAGATCACCTTGGCTTTCTTACATAGTCTCGTGATGGTGCTGGGATACAAAAGCCGAGCGCTCGGATCACTTTTTTCGGCTACTTCTTGGATTCCTTCAGCTATAATTTCATGTACATTGATGTCTCCACCGCTCATAATGCAATGTAGCATGGTAGCTCGAGCAATGTTGACTTCAGAATTGTTTGAGGCTGGGAGGATAGATCTTCTCACGAGCTCAGACCATCCCTTGGCTTCCGGGATAAGATCTCCTCTTCTGATGAATCGTGGCCTCTTATCCGAATACCTTTCCCAATCTGATCCTATGACACACATGTCATTCACAATCTCTTCAAGCTCATCATTATCGGGGCCATTACTTATTCTTGCTTGATAACTTGGCTTGTCAGAGGGTTGTGATTTCAGACGAAGAGTCCTCATTATAGCATTGGGACCGAAGTCCACTTCTATTCCTCTCACATAGCTTTTGAAGGTAGGAGCCTTGGTATTGTCTTCTCTAGCTACATTAGCATAGAACTCTTTAATAAGATTTGCATTTATTCTTATTTCTGGGTTCGTGAGCTCTTGCCAACCCCTCTATTCAATCTTTTCTCCAATCTGCGGACACTCATCATAGTTGAATTGGAATGTCAGCTCTGGCAATACTTTCTTGTGCTTGATATATTCGAATTGAAGCTCATGGAAAGTGGTCTTGAACCTTCCTTCGTCAAAAGGAGTGCTCTCCACTGTTGTCTTTCCTTTTCGCCTTTTGGAGCTTGATGATGCCATAAGTGACTTTTGAGATGTGAAGGTGTTGAAGGGTATGGATAGGTGGTGGAATTCGGCCGGGTTAGGATAGGGTATAGTTAAGGGAGTGGGTGAGAGTGCTTTTGATGGGGTAAGAGGAGTTGGGTGCCGAAAGTGGGAATTACAGAGAATGAGATTGGAATGTGAAGGGGGTACGGAATAAGAACTACTTATATAGGGAAGTGGTGAGTAAATGAAATGTGTGGATTGATGGAGTGGGTGTATAATGAACGGATGGGGTTTAGCATGGGATGAGCACAAGGATCATCAACTTTACGATGGGGTTGGTTCGATTTCCAAGCGTGTCATTCTTTCAATGTTGCATGGCAACATTTTCCAATGCATTCCCCTTGAAGACATGTGTATAGTCCTCTCCTTTTGAAGTGGCCGAACCCTCCTCCTTCAATTATCCCATCAATTCTCCTACAAAAGGAATATGATTAATGAATTTGTGGATAGTGGCGGCAAAATTTAAAAAAAAATGGGATAACTACTTTTTAAAGTTTTTTTTGTGTTTCTAACTAACTAAGTGCTACTCATGAATGCAAACTAACTGACTATTTAATTGTCCATGTATGCAACAATGGTGACACCAAACTTAGTTTGTGGCCATGTGGTGTACAAAGTTTTGTTCAAGGCTTTAAGAGTGACATGATATGAATTGCATTTATGCTCTCTTAGTATGCCTTGAACACCAAACTTGTTCTTCACTATGTGCTGCATAAAAGGATTCATTCAAGTATATGTCAAAGTTGATTTGGAATTCATGAACCTTGCATTATTAACTACTTTAAAAGCATATAAAACATGGGTTGCCTCCTATGAAGCGCTTCTTTAGCATCACTAGCTTGACGTTCTGACTTTGTCAAGGTGGTTGGTAATGTTTCAAATCTCCCCCCCCCCCCGGCAGTAAATCTATCTCCATTGGCTTCATCAAGGATCTCCACATGTTCTAAGGAGAGAATTCTGTTGATGGTGAAAACTTTAGGTAGCTGAGATGGGATGGTGGGGAGATGAGGTGGGATAACTGGGAAATAAGCTGAGATCACCTTTTTCCCTGGAGAAAAATTCTCTGTAGGGATCTTCTTGTTCCTCCATCTCCTTGATGCCTTCTTCTTTGTTTCTTTTGATGTTGCCATGCTCTTTATGGCCTCTTTTTCCAATGAAATTTTGTTGCTGGTCTCATATGACTCTGGTGGTTTAGGTTCCTCCTGGTTTTCCTTTAGCTGTGACAACTTCTGACTGTCTTGCTCATCAACCAAAGGGATTCCCAGGTGTACAGCTTGTGTTTCAATGCTTGTTTCTTCCACCAGTGCTTTGTCGTGCTCTCCCCTTGGTTCCTTGTTTTCCTGATCTGCTTCTTGTGAGGGTTTGAAGACATTGAATGCGAGTTGTTCATCATGTATCCTCAGTATTAGCTCTCCTCACTCCACATCTATGAGCGCTCTGGCTATAGCTAGGAATAGTCTTCCCAATATGATTAGGTGAAGATGACTCTCTTCCATTTCCAATATGACAAAGTCTGTGGGAAGGAAGTAGTCCCAACCTTCACCAACACGTTTTCAACCACTCCTACTGCTTGTTTTTGAGTTTTGTCAGCCAGCCTAATGACTACGTTTGTGGGCATTAGCTCATTGATCTGTAGCTTCTTCATGAGAGATAGAGGCATTAAATTAATACTTGCTCCCAAATCACAGAGTCCCTTATCAATTAGTGTGTCTCCTATGCACAGGGGATGTGAAAACTCCTTGGGTCCTTCCATTTTTGTAGGTAACTCTGGTTGAATGAGAGCACTGCACTCCTTATTCATCACTATTGTTTGCCTTCCCTTGAGTGAGCTTTTCCTGGTCAGCAGCTCCTTCATGTACTTAATGTATGAGGGCATTTGTTGGAGAGCTTGATGAATGGTATTGTTCATACCCTGGGTCGAGCTATCCGACCCGGGATGATCGGCGACACAGCGACCGACCTCTTCAGGTCAGACTACCCGACCTCTTCTAAAAGAGCTCGGCCAAATCGACAGGAAAGCCCAATAAAGAGCCTAAATAGAGGAACACGACCCAAATCCAAAGGCAATCCCAGCCTATAGAGACAAAGGCGGTTCCCTTGAAGATAAGCTGACTTCGTCCAAAACAGGATAAGATAAGATAAGATAACTAACTTATCTTATCAGAAAGGTCAGCCCACACTACTATAAATACACTGGAGTACCCAGGTATAACTCATCCTCTGATTCTACATAAAACCTGCTTAATACCCGTGCTAACTTAAGCATCGGAGTCTCTTGCAGGTACCCCCCACCCTCCGGTGGCCGAGGATCAGCAGTGCAGCAAGTCCAACAAGTCGGACACAACAGCTCCGGCCGCCACCAGCCAGCTGGACACACCATCTCCGACCAGTACCGAAGATCTCATCCGAGATCGACCTCTAGTTTCAGGTAACCCTCGAAACATTGGCGCCGTTGCTGGGGAACCTGAAAGTCATCCCAAAACCATGGCGGACGGCCATGACAACGACCACGACTCGGATCTGGAGAACAGAACGCCGCACAAGAACGCGAACACTACGCTAAAGGATACTCCGGAATCCAACGGGAACAAAAGCTCATCAAATCCGGGAGCTATGGAAGCACTTCAAGATCGCTTAAAGCAACTTGTGAAAGAAACCCAGCAACAACGAGAGATCGGAAAGGATCTACAAAGAGAGGTACGGCGACGTCGAGAACTAGAAGAAAAACTACAGCAGTTAGAGGCCGACCTCAAATCAAAAGCTCCTCGGACCACTCCTGAGGAAAATTCACGCAAAGAACAGAATCCATTCACCAGGGAAATCATGAAGACCAAAATCCCAAAGGATTTCAAGCTCCCAGATATGGTTTTGTATGAGGGCACTACAGATCCCAACCATCATCTCAGCAATTTTAGAAGCAGAATGTACCTTACCGACGCCTCAGATGCCGTTCGCTGCAAAGCTTTTCCGACAACTCTTACGAAAACGGCGATCAGATGGTTCGACAACTTACCTCCGAAGTCCATCTCAAACTTCGACGACCTGGCCAAAAAGTTCTTGGCCAGATTCTCTATCCAGAAAGATAAGGCCAAGCACGCACCCAGCTTGCTAGGGATCAAGCAAGGAGATCGGGAGGGCCTCCGCAACTACATGGAAAGATTCAACAAAACATGCATGGACATACAAAGTTTACCAACAGAGGCTGCCATCATGGGGCTTATTAATAGCTTACGAGAGGGACCTTTCAGCCAATCTATATCAAAAAAGTATCCCACCTCCTTAGACGAAGTACAGGAGCGAGCAGAAAAATACATCAACATGGAAGAGAACGCTCGGCTAGGAGAAACCTCAAAATTCGGAACCTCCTACCGAGACAAAGACAAGGACTCCAAAAGGAAAGAAGATCGACAGGGTGAGAAAATCAAAAAGTACTACAACTACACTCCTCTCAAAGCATCCTTGGTCGACGTGTACAAAGAAGTCTGCCATACCGAAAAAATCCCCCCAGCACGACCACTCAAAGGCAAAAGGGGAGGAGGAAATCGAAAGGAATATTGCGAATACCATCGAATTCGAGGGCACTCTACCAACGAATGCTTCGACTTGAAAAATATCATAGAAAAATTGGTAAGAGAAGGAAAATTAGATCGATTTCTGGCCACCCGGGATGATGACCAAAGAAAAAGACGAAGAGACGAAGATGATGGACGAGCTGAACGGTCACCTCGGACACCAGAAAGACACGTCCACATGATACACGGCGGATTCGCAGGAGGTGGGATCTCCAAATCGTCCCGAAAAAGATATCTCAAAGAAGTATATCATGTCGAGGGAAAGGAGGAAGCACCCGACCTCCCGGCGATAACATTTACTAAAGAGGACGCATCCGGCATCATCTCGGGACATGACGATCCCATGGTCATCACTGTTGTACTGGCAAACGCCAATCTACACCGCACACTAGTAGACCAAGGGAGTTCTGCCGACATCTTATTCAAAACGGCTTTCGACATGCTCGGTTTAGATGAAAAGGAACTTAAAGCATACCCGAACAATCTGTTTGGACTAGGAGACACTCCGATGCAACCATTGGGATACGTATCGCTACACACTACTTTTGGAAAAGGAAACCAAACTAGAACCCTCAAAATAGACTACATTGTGGTCAACGTAAGTTCAGCCTATAATGCGCTCATAGGTCGGACAACACTCAATCAACTCGGTGTAATAGTCTCAACTCTGCATCTATGCATGAAATTCTCAACTACAGAAGGGATAGCCACGATAAAAGCAGATCAAAAGACGGCACGTCGCTGTTACAACGAGAGCTTAAACCTCAAAGGCACAGGAGAAAAGTTTCATACAATTGAGCTTGGCGGAGCTCAGCATCGAGAAGAACTCCGTCCACACCCAGAAGGTGAGGTAGAGAAGGTTCAGATTGGAGACACCTCGGACAAAACGACTAATATCGGCACGGTCCTAAGAAGAGACTCAAAAGAATTACTGATACAATTCTTACGAGATAATGTCGATCTCTTCGCATGGAAAGCCGCAGACATGCCAGGCATAGACCCTAAGCTAATGTGCCACAAGTTAGCGGTCTATCCAGGATCTCAGCCGGTACAGCAGAAGCGAAGAAAACTCGGACCAGAACGAACAAGTACAAACGTTACTGGAGGCATGATTCATATGAGAAGTCAAGTACCCACTATGGCTAGCCAACGTCGTCTTGGTGAAAAAATCAAACGGGAAGTGGCGCATGTGTACTGATTACACCGATCTTAACAAAGCCTGCCCAAAAGATCCATACCCACTACCAAGTAATGACGCCCTGGTAGATGCTTCTTCTGGATATAGATACCTCTCGTTTATGGACGCCTATTCGGGATACAACCAAATTCCCATGTATCCACCAGATCAAGAAAAAACCTCGTTCTTAACACCAAAGGTGAACTACTGCTACATCGTGATGCCTTTTGGTCTCAAGAACGCGGGAGCTACCTATCAAAGGCTAATGAATAAAGTCTTCTCGAATCACATCACAAAAATCATGGAAGTCTATGTGGACGACATGTTGATAAAAACACAAAGCGAAGATACACTATTATCTGACCTGGCTCAAGTGTTTGACACTATAAGGAAGCATAACATGCGACTCAACCCCGCGAAATGCACCTTCGTAGTTGAAGCAGGCAAATTCTTAGGCTTCATGCTCACACAAAGGGGAATTGAAGCAAATCCAGAAAAATGTCAAGCTATACTCAACATGAAGAGCCCAACCTGTGTCAAAGAAGTACAACAACTCAACGGGAGACTAGCCGCCCTATCCCGATTCTTAGCAGGAGCTGCGATAAAATCTCTCCCCTTCTATGCTACTTTAAGAAAGGGAAAATAGTTCGAATGGACGACAAAATGTGAGCAAGCTTTCCGAGACTTCAAGGAGTTCTTAGGACAGCCACCTATCCTATCTCGACCACGAAAAGGAGAACCACTCATATTATATCTCGCAGTAGGAAGCCGGGCGATAGCCTCAGCACTAGTCAGAGAAGACGAAAATGGGCAACAACCCGTCTACTTCATTAGTAAAGCACTACAGGGATCCGAGCTGAACTACCAGAAAATAGAAAAAATTGCCTATACTCTCATCCTAACATCTCAACGACTCCGCCCGTACTTCCAGGCTCACACCATTAAAGTTAGAACTAACCAGTCCATAAAAGGAATATTGCAGAAAACAGATTTAGCAGGCAGAATTCTACAATGGGCAGTCGAGTTGTCAGAATTCGACCTCCAATACGAAGCCCGGACAGCCATCAAGTCACAGTATCTGGCCGACTTCATCGCAGAATTCACAGATACCCTGGAAACTCCCACAGAATGGGATCTCTACGTGGACGGTTCCTCAAATAAAACTGGAAGCGGCGCAGGCGTGATAATAGAAAGCAACCAAGGAACCCAAGTTGAGCTCTCCCTTAAGTTCGGGTTCCCGGCCTCCAATAACCAAGCGGAATATGAAGCATTATTAGCTGGTTTGAAGCTGGCTAAAGAGGTCGGAGCTCAAAAACTCAACATTTACCGTGATTCACAAGTGGTCACATCACAAATAATAGGGAGCTACCAAGCCAAAGACCCCACCATGAAAAAATATTTGGATAAAACCAAGGAACTACTCGGACAAATCGGGGAATATAAGATCTGCCACATACCCCGCGAACAAAATGCCCGAGCTGATGCACTCTCAAAACTAGCCAGCACCAAACCAGGGGGCAACAATAGAAGCCTCATCCAGGAAATGTTGCAAAACCCATCAATCTCGGAAGAGGAAAACGTCCTGGCTATAACAAGTCAGGACCAAGGATGGATGACCCCATAATCAAATACCTCAAAGAAGGAACACTCCCCGCAGAAGAAAAGGAGGCAAAGAGTTAAAAAGGGAGGCACAGTACTACACCATCATAAACAACATCCTGTACAAAAGAGGAATCTCAATACCTTTACTAAAATGCGTGCCGACCTCCAACAAAAGAGAAGTGCTAGAAGAAATACACGGCGGCATCTGTGGCAATCATCTCGAAGCACGAGCTCTGGCCAAAAAAGTACTTCGGGCAGGATTTTATTGGCCAACTCTACAGAAAGAAGCCACAGAATTTGTAAAGACATGTCCACCATGTCAAAAACATGCCAACTTTCGCATTGCCCCACCAGAAGAGCTCATCAGCGTGACTTCGCCTTGGCCGTTTGCAAAATGGGGACTCGATCTTCTCGGCCCCTTCCCACAGGGATCAGGACAAGTTAAATTTCTCATAGTGGGAGTAGATTACTTTACAAAGTGGATCAAGGCAGAGCCCCTAGCCAATGCCACCGCTCAAAGAAGCCAGAAGTTCTTATATCGGAACATTGTCACAAGGTTCGGGGTTCCATATTCAATAACCACAGACAATGGCACCCAATTCACAGATACAGGCTTCAGAAAACTAGTAGCCGACTTGGGTATAAAGCACCAGTACACCTCCGTCGAACATCCACAAGCCAATGGGCAGGCCGAAGCTGCCAACAAAGTCATACTGGCTGGATTAAAACGGAGATTACAAGATGCAAAGGGAGCCTGGGCAGAAGAGCTCCCACAGGTCCTGTGGGCATATCGAACAACGCCACATTCCACCACGAAGGAATCCCCCTTTCGATTAGCATACGGAACGGAGGCGATGATTCCAATAGAGATTGAAGAAGGGTCGCCCAGAGTAGTTCACTATAATGAGGACGCAAACTTCCAACTTCAGAGAGAAGAGCTCGACTTGCTACTCAAATCCAAGAAAGAGCTCGGATCAGGGAAGAAGCTCTAAAACGCCGAATGGCTTCCAGATATAATCAAAAGGTAGTGCCAAGAAATTTCACAGAAAATGATCTCATACTAATCCGAAATGACATCGGAACAACTCGACCAGGAGAGGGAAAGCTGGCAGCGAACTGGAAAGGGCCTTACCGAATTGTAGAAGTACTTGGAAAGGGCTACTACAGACTGTCTGAACTCGATGGACGAGAGCTTCCCAGGTCATGGCACGCCTGCAACCTCAGAAGGTACTACAGTTAGAAAAGATAAAAGATCTCATCATTGGATGCACTCTTTTTCCTGAAAAGGTTTTTTAATGAGGCACCAAGTTGAGACTCAGACAATCTCATATGTATATACTTGCACTTTCCTTTAAATAAAATATATTTTAGATATTCTACAAAGATTTCAAGACGCATTAATCTGAAGTATTCATCATCCGATTATAAAGCAACAGATCGGTAGAAAGTGAAAAATAATTTCACTGCACGATAACGATAAAGACAACCGTCCGATAAAGGTGAAAACGCGATTCACCCAAAGGACGATCTAGAAATGACAACCACTTTCTACAGATTGGCAAAGATGAACACAGAATAATGTAAGAAGTTATCGAAAGCGATCCAAAAAAAGAACCTGACGAGGTCTTGCGGAATGCTAAAATAATAACTTAAAGACTGGCCGACATTGAGAAGTCGGACCAAGTCAACCCAAGTTATAAGTAAACCCTGGAAAGAGGTCTGGCCAACCCTATTAAAGAGGATTACTTTAACTTAGAAGGGCTCGACATGACAAAGTCAGCCCAAAATGAGAAGTTATCAACGTAGTCCCTGAAAGAGATCTGACAAAGATCCAAGAAAGAGGACTACAAATAACTTAAAGGAGACCGATATAACCAAGTCGGACTCCTACTACTTAAAAGTTATCAAGTAGTCCCTGAAAGAGATCTGACAAAGATCCAAGAAAGAGGACTACAAATAACTTAAGGAGACCGATATAACCAAGTCGGACTCCTACAACTAAAAAGTTATCAAAGTAGTCCCTGAAAGAGATCTGACAAAGATCAAGAAAGAGGACTACAAATAATTAAAGGAGACCGATATAACCAAGTCGGACTCCACAACTAAAAAGTTATCAAAGTAGTCCCTAAAGAGATCTGACAAAGATCCAAGAAAGAGGACTACAAATAACTTAAAGGAGACCGATATAACCAAGTCGGACTCCTACAACTAAAAAGTTATAAAGCAATCCCTGAAAGAGATCGGACAAGGATCCAAGAAAGAGGATTACAAAAATAACTTAAAGGAGACCGATATAACCAAGTCGGACTCCTACAACTGGAAAGTTATCAAAGTAATCCCTGAAAGAGACCTGACAAAGATCCAAGAAAGAGGATTACAAAAATAACTTAAAGGAGACCGATATAATGAAGTCGGACTCCTACTACTGAAAAAGTTATGAAAGTAATCCCGGGAAGATATCCGACAAAGATCCAAGAAAGGGATTACAAAAATAACTTAGAAAAGGACTGCGAAAACAACTCGGAGGACTAACTTGAAGAAATCGGTTACAAATTGTGGGAAATACAAGCCGGAGCAAGAACGAACCAAAAATCAAGTTAGACCTACCTAGTCACAACCACAAAGGATTCAAGATACAAAGTACAAAGCAATCCAAAAGAGATACCAAGTCAAGCACAAAAAGCGCGATATCATCCACAAGGTTATAAAAGCCTCAGAGGCCACCAAAACCTATCTCAAAAAAGCTAAAGCATGCTACCATTGTTTTTCATAAAAAACAAAAGTTGCTGGCAAGCAACGGGAAAGTGTCAGCAATTAACAAAACATAAAGAGTTTAAAAAAGCCCAAAGCCGGGCCAACTACATATCCAGAATAAAGATTAAAACTAAGGGTCAGAAGATTTTTTAGCAGCATCAGGCTGAGGAGACGGAGGCCGAGTCTGGAGAGGAACGCATCTACAGTACCGTCATCCCGGTTCAAGATCTGGCAGTCGGGGTCAGAAGCGGAGGACCAACCTCGGCAGGGACAGCAGAAATCGACACCTTGGTAGAGGCTACAGGGGGAGGATCGACATCATCCTCATCCTCGTCATCAGGGACAACCTTGCCATCCCTGACAACGTTCTCCAAGCTAAAGAGGGTCAGGTCGGCCTCGGGAGCAATAACCCGAACTTGTTCCCTCAGGTTCTCATAGGCAGCAGTTACACTGCCAACAAGATGACCTTGGAGTTCGGAATAATTAGCCCGGGCATTCTCCAACTCTTCTCTCAGACGCACACCTCCGGTAAGACGTCAAATAACTATCCTTATGCCGCATAGCCGTGTCCTCGGCCAGTCTCAGAGAACCAGCCAGAGAAGTAGAGCTAGCCTTTTCATTCTCCAAGTCTTTCTCCAACTTGGCCACCTACTTCAAGTCCTCCTTCAATCCTTCATCCGATCAAACTCCTCTTGGCCTCCTCCATAAAAGCTTTAGTGCATGGAGAGGAAGACTTTGAGCAGTTCGATATAGGGCCGCCCCCATGTGTGCCAACTTGATACCACCCGGGTGATATAATCAAAATGATGAAGAAGCGACACGTCGTCCATAGGAAGAACACCATAAGGGCCGATTTGTTGATCTACAAACTCAACCGCATCAAAGTCAGGAGCATCAAGGTTGAAAGGTTCATTGTTTTTTGCTTTTTACTAGGAGGGGCACGGAAGTTGCGACAGAGGATTGTGGAGGATCGGCCAGACGGACCCGAGGAATAGGAATTGCTTTCCTCGGCCTGGAGAACTCGATATAGAAGGTTTAACTGGAGGCTGAGAAGATCCCTCTCTGGCCGCCTTGGCCGAGATGTTTAAAGCAGCGGTCCCTTCTTCGCCTTCTTATAGGCCTCATGGAATCATTATTCTTCGACATCTCTGAAAAACACAAAAATCAAAGACAAGTTACAACACAGGAAAGCAAAGCTCGGGAGCAAGTATAAAAACAAATCAGACAGTACCCAAAGCAGCCCGAACCAAAGATGGATCACTCAAAAATCTCTTCGTGTCCAGTGGGGGGCTTCCCCCACAAATCTTCAAGAACAACTACAAAGCCCGCTCAACCTCACTAAGCATTTCCCATGTGTAACGTGGCACTCTTACATTCTTTTGCCACTCTAGAGGAAAAGCAGGCTCATCATTTCATCAAGAAAAAAGGGGCGAACCCCTCAATGGCACGGACTCGGAAGAAATAGTTTTTAAAATCTTTAAACGACTCATCATACATGGCAAAAACTTTATGCCCCTGGGCCGACCTAAAGAAACCCAGGAAGCTTTCTTTTGGAGGAACCTCCAGGTTTGGCCGAGACAAAAAGATAAAGGAAAAGAGTTTCAGAAGGTGTTATGTCCAACTCCTGACAAGAAGTGAAATATTTTGATAAAACCCCAGGAGTTGGAGAAGCTGGGACGGAGCAATATTGCAGGACCACAACAAGTCAGTTTCAAAAGCAGTAAAAGGGAAAGTAACATTTAATTGGCTGAAGAAGTATTCATAAGCATAGAAAGAGGGACGCTCCCCCTCGATGGAAGTCGGAAAACAAACTCTCTCACCGGAATCAGGAGCAACAAGCTCATAATCACTCTCGCAGGCACGTTATCACAAATCCTATGGCACTTCCTAGCTCTGTGCAAAATCAGCATCCACAATAGAAACACACAACAAAACAAGGGAGTCCAGCCAATCGACATCCCCTCGGG